>NC_135555.1:13501245-13708745 GCF_964340395.1 Glandiceps talaboti | reverse complement strand
ATCCATGATAGGTTGGTGTGTTTACTAATCCATGATAGGTTGGTGTTTTAGTCTTTTTACTCACACACTGTAGAGTTGAAATCAGTAGTGGCAAATCCCTTGTTATTGGTCAGCAAAATTCTACCATAACATAAGAATATTATCTATTGTATGATTAGCAGTTTCCTCCTGGGAATGTTCTCACAAGAAAACCCAGAGACACCTTATGTCTGCCAGTTGGAGACTAGTAACGGAGATTTTGGCATCTGGGGATACCATTTAAAAAAAAAAAAAAATAGAGTGTGATTTTCATTTGATTAAGAAGACACTCAATTAAATCAAACTTGGACAGTTACCTGAGTAATAGACATGGGGTTTATCAAGCATAGCTTGTTCTTACCCATTAATTCAATTTCAAATTCAAATTCAAATTCAAGGCCTTGATGCCCTTGTTATCTTGTTCAGGGGAGTTCAACATGGACTTATTAAAGTGATGTCAACAATTTCTTCTCGTTTTCTAGGAAATTATGCTTCAACAAATCATGACTCACATAGCAGCAGTCAAAAAAGATATGGTTATATTGGAAAAAAGTGAATTTTCAGCACTCAGGAATGAAAATGAAGTAAGTATATTTACTACTTGATTGGTCTCCACAAACATAACATGATTCATTGCTGGTATCCTGCTGTTAGTACCTGATATATTAGTGTTTTTGAAAAGGGTTGTATTAGAGTATTTTCCTGAGGTCGCTACTACAATAATAGAGTGATACTTCATTTGAAAACTACATACAGTTATTACCATACTTTCCCCCCTTCAGCTTTGAAACTCTTGTAAAAGCAATACAAACAGTAATTGTATCATCCTTCTGTGTAATACACACATACATACATACATACATACATGCATGCATACATCACAGATGCATCAACAGACAGAAACCCCCACGCACACACACACAGAAACAAACACACACATACATGCACGCACACACACACACACACACAGCCTCAATGTTTGAAAGAGATATCAATTGTGCCTATTGTGGATGACAGAATCCAAATACCAGTTTACATTTAAATTGTTCTAATTTATTTTTACTTTACAGAAACTTACTATTCAAGTCAAACAACTCAGAGAAAATCTCAAGGTAGGACTAAACATCAGTTTGTGATTGGACGGCGTAATAGTTGAACATCTTATTCTAATGTATGATGAGACTTTTGGGACGATATGATAAACTCTGTTTAAATTTGTAAATGGTCAATCCAAGTTGTACAGTAACATGTGATTGAACTCAAGTAAATCACAAAAAAGCCAACCCTAGCCTGTAATTGGACAATTTTGTGATTCAAATGAAAATCCAATTCTTACTGGAATTTTTGACTGAGCACTGTGATAATTGAAACTTACTCTAGCTTTGTATGAGAATTTTGCTAGTGTAATTTTGTATATGCTAACATTGGCATCTGTTCTTATGATTGCAGGATGAGATCATCAAGGTCAAAGGTCATGTTAGCTTGGATCTGAATTTAGAAAGGGGGAGAGCCAAGGAAGTGGTAAGTCTGTACAAATTTCTTTTAAAGGCCCATGTTTCAATTCCAGGTTCTCATATTAGAGTTATCTTATCAGTGGAACCATATAAGAGTTACATATAATAGGATCATTCTTTGATGCAGGATCAACTTTTTCTATAGCTTTGTCAGACAACAGTTTTTCACACCTAAATCATGTAAATGTTAATCCTAATCTAAACTAATTCTAACATAATCTCATTGTGAACAAAGATTTCATATACTTTCAATAGGCCTTTCCAAAATTTGCCATGGTGGCGCTCTACTTCCTGTCTGTGTGTACCTTGGGGGTATACATAGTAAAGGTTACTCAGTTAATCATAGAGCACTGCTGCTTCCCTCGATGTCTGGACAATACGAAAAACATCCCTGATTTAAACTTCTACAGAATACCAAGGAACAAAGCTCTTAAGAAACAGTACTATGAGGTGATGATACCCCCGATTTGAGCATTTGAGACATTGACATTGAGGTGACAAAATATTGTGACTATTATTTCAGGAAGCTGAACAATCTAAAAAGATTGACTTCATTGGGAACAGAATAGATACAGAGGTTGCATATATCAAAGCACTGATGGAGGCCAACAAGAATGATGTGTTAAAATACATGGGAGGTAAGTATGTCTGTATAATAGTTGAAATGAATGATATATCAGTAATTCACTTTGAATGAAGAAAAACAGTATAGTAGAGTTAGTACAACATTGTAGGACATACAGTAGAGAGTACACTGCGATGGAATGGTGTAGGCAACAACAAATAGCTAATGTTGAACATCAGAGTCAACTTTATGATGTGGAATTTACCAGTACCTCACATTGACTCTACATCATGGAACAATCTTCTATTTTAGCATCCACCACTGCAAGACTCTGACTTCCTTCCATCGTTCTCTCACGACTCGTCTCATTCAACATTGGCCTCAAACTTCTCTGATATTAAAAACTAATTGCCCTGGCTATGTATCCCCATATAATGATATTGATGATATAAGTAAATTGTATGTCTTTAATAACATGGAGGGTATATGCATAATTTTATGAGTTATGGAAATATGAAGTACTGTGTGATAATCTTAATAACCTGTTTCTCAGTATCTATTAACTTGTCAATCCATTGATATATTCATTCATTCATTCATTCATTCATTCATTTATTTATTTATTGATTGATTTCTTACAGGTACTATAGTAGGTTGCCTTGGTGTGGTTCTGACGTTTTGGAGACTCTTCATGTTATAACTCTCATACATAACATGTTTGACTAAGAAGAGACTGTTTATCTGTCAACACACGGTGATAGGATTGTGACACAGTGAATTGGCTGTCATGTTAACTAACCAGAACAAGTCACACAAGTTGTTCTGTGTTTCATCCAATCATGGCAGCCAAGTTGGAATCTATGAAATCATGGAGTGTGTCATTTTAAAACAGAGGTGTAAATATACAATGTTTAGAAAGATGTTTAATCAGTTGACACTCGTATGATTGAAGTCCATGGTTAAGATGTATAAATAACAAAGTCAAGTCCTGGAGTTAAATAAAAACATATAGGTAATGTAAAATGCAATGTGAGTCCTGATTTAACTACATTAACTACTGTATCAGTAAACTGAATCTCAGTCAAGAGATATCCTAAGTTACATTCGACAGATATGAAAAATCTTCCAGTATTTCCTTACATTTTCATGTCAAGTAAAAAGAAATTTATATTAGCAAATTGCCATTGTCATAAAAGCACAGGCTAGGCCTCTTTACGGCACATGGTGAACATGTAAGTTATATTTGAAAGTCAGAGAAGAAAAATATGCTTTGGCTTGCAAGAATGGCAAAGGGCATTCAGTAAAGTAGAGAATGGCAAAAGACATTCAGCATAGATTGGCAAAAGACATTCAGTAAAGTAGAGAATGGCAAAGGGCATTCAGTAAAGTGGAGAATGGCAAAGGGCATTCAGTAAAATAGAGAATGGCAAAGGGCATTCAGTAAAGTAGAGAATGGCAAAGGGCATTCAGTAAAGTAGAGAATGGCAAAGGGCATTCAGTAAAGTAGAGAATGGCAAAGGGCATTCAATAAAGTCGAGAATGGCAAAGGGCATTCAGTAAAGTAGAGAATGGCAAAAGACATTCAGTAAAGTAGAGAATGGCAAAAGACATTTAGTAAAGTAGAGAATGGCAAAGGGCATTCAGTAA
This sequence comes from Glandiceps talaboti, assembly GCF_964340395.1. Classification (NCBI taxonomy): domain Eukaryota; kingdom Metazoa; phylum Hemichordata; class Enteropneusta; family Spengelidae; genus Glandiceps; species Glandiceps talaboti. The sequence continues at coordinate 13,705,001 of NC_135555.1, read as the reverse complement.
AGTAGAGAATGGCAAAGGGCATTCAGTAAAGTAGAGAATGGCAAAGGGCATTCAGTAAAATAGAGAATGGCAAAGGGCATTCAGTAAAGTAGAGAATAGCAAAAGACATTCAGTAAAGTAGAGAATGGCAAAGGGCATTCAGTAAAGTAGAGAATGGCAAAGGGCATTCAGTAAAGTCGAGAATGGCAAAGGGCATTCAGTATAGAGAATGGCAAAGGGCATTCAGTAAAGTAGAGAATGGCAAAGGGCATTCAGTAAAGTAGAGAATGGCAAAGGTCATTCAGTAAAGTAACTTATCCTCAAGAACAACAAATTACAAGTTCACTATATCAATTGAATTAAAAATAGAAATTTTTTTGTGATGCATGTTCATCTTTATTTGGTAAAGAAATTGTCTCCATGGTGATTATTTGCAAACAAAACTAGGAGTCGATATAAATATGAATCTGGATCTAAGTTATATTGTATTTCAACTTTTGCATTTCTTTTCACTCAAGGGAACATGTAAGTTATATTTGAAAGTCAGAGAAGGAAAGTTTTACAGTATTTCATTCCAGTTTTAATCTCCACCAAAAACAATTTACGTGGAAGGGTATTCGGGGAAAGAGAACTATAACGTTAAGTAACTCTGGATAGTTCTATATGCATATAAGTGCTCATCTCCCAAGAAGTCCAGCCTAGTGAGGGCTACCCCTTGATCTGTCCAGTGACTTCTCAAGAACACTTTACAGGTGCACTGACTTCTGTATCAATTTCATACAGAAGTTTTATTTGGTGTATATTTTCTTAGTAGGTCTTAGCATATCTATACAGATGTACCACAAAGAGCATAGAATATAACATTTGTTGTATGTTCCAAAACCATGAAATGTACCATAGAATCAATTTGAAATTTACCATAGAATCAATATGAAATGTACCATAGAATCAATATGAAATGTACCATAGAATCAATATGAAATGTACCATAGAATCAATATGAAATGTACCATACAATCAATATGAAATGTACCATAGAATCAATATGAAATGTACCATAGAATCAATATGAAATGTACCATAGAATCAATATGAAATGTACCATAGAATCAATATGAAATGTACCATACAATCAATATGAAATGCACCATAGAATCAATATGAAATGTACCATAGAATCAATATGAAATGTACCATAGAATCAATATGAAATGTACCATAGAATCAATATGAAATGTACCATAGAATCAATATGAAATGTACCATAGAATCAATATGAAATGTACCATAGAATCAATATGAAATGTACCATACAATCAATATGAAATGTACCATAGAATCAATATGAAATGTACCATAGAATCAATATGAAATGTACCATAGAATCAATATGAAATGTACCATACAATCAATATGAAATATACCATACAATCAATATGAAATGTACCATACAATCAATATGAAATATACCATAGAATCAATATGAAATGTACCATAGAATCAATATGAAATGTACCATAGAATCAATATGAAATGTACCATAGAATCAATATGAAATATACCATACAATCAATATGAAATGTACCATACAATCAATATGAAATATACCATAGAATCAATATGAAATGTACCATAGAATCAATATGAAATGTACCATACAATCAATATGAAATGCACCATAGAATCAATATGAAATGTACCATACAATCAATATGAAATGCACCATAGAATCAATATGAAATGTACCATAGAATCAATATGAAATGTACCCTAGATAAATGCCATAGATATATGGTACACACCATAGATACATGAAATGTACCATAGATATAGACATGATTCTCCTGGTACAGCATTCATAGATGTTTGACATAGTAGCCCATAAAGTTTCTGGTAAAACTAACATAGTGGCACCCTTTTACTCATTAGTAAGAAGTATTACACCAAGTTATCATAGTTGTGCTTGTGTGTAGGACAGCACTAGTATTGGAAAAGGATGAAGACTTCCAACACATTTGTGGTGTATGGTTACAAGAGTCCTAGACTGTATTTTGTTTTGACTGGGTACCGGTATAGTGTTAGGAGTACATTTGTATATGAATGACATTGTCTGGCTGATCTGGTTGTACAATTGAAGTATTGTACACAGTGTGTTGGAGAGGTCAACATTTCCATAGAGTGCTTTACATGCCATGATAAATACAGTAAACCTAAATATTTTCAATACTAGAAAAAAATTGTGATTTTACTGTTTTCAGCTAGTTCTCAGACTTTTTTTAAATTGCTAATTAACAGACTGAGACATTGCTTGTTTATATAAGAAGGCATTTTAGTCGCTTCTTATTTTTGCATTTTTGGTTGAAAATAAGTATTTAGCGAAAATGTCCAGGTTAACAGTATCTTACTACATTCATTCCACTTTCACTGTGTGTATTTATTTTACTTAAGAACAGCCTCAAAAACCATCTTCAAAATTTATGTTTTTATTTAAGTCCATATTGGAATCTTTCAGAAATATTGTATATGATTTATGTATATTGTTTTCTAATAAACTGTCTTTTCAACCTGGTATAATAACATCCTGGTAGAGTTGTTTGACTTGGAATACATGAAATGGGTGTATATTAATTTACTGCACCCACAATGACATCATCATCTGTGAAAACCATGAGTGACAAAGACCGTCAGAAAACCATAGTATTCAGGTGGTTGAGAACTTGAGAGTTCACAGACTGACATAGCAATTGAGCCCTGTACTATTATTATATTTGGAAAGGGAATGATGCACTCATAGTATACTCTGAAGGACAACATTAAAAGCAAACTCTTTCTTTGTTCTCATGTGTGCTTCTTATCAGTGTGTGCCACCAAAATTACACAAGGTATAGGAATCTATGTATGATATATACCAGATCCAACCCTATCCCACAAAATCACCACCATTGCCAGAGTCTCAAAACCTTTGCACAAACACATATCAGAAAAACTTTTCAATGAAGTATTTCATATATATTTTTCACATTTTTTTCACAACAAAATCCTTGACTTGGACACATTGTATCGATTACATCAACAATGTACATACTTACATTTCAGTTAACTGACATTATTTTCTAGTTATCTATTGTCTACATTTAAACATAACCACCCCTATTTTCTCATAAACGTCACCTAGAATGACAGTAGGACCAAGGTTCAGATAAGATAACAGGTTAAATGGCACATCATGTGATGCAGTAACGCAGTTTCTATGGTGATATGTAGATCATACCACCTAACTTGCTAAAAATCCCAATTTAAAAAAAGGACCACAACAGCAATAGTATAATTTCAAAAGTGTACTACTTTTCAAGTTTCAATGTAACTAGGGAGTTCTAAACTTTTTCTCTCATATTCCAAATACGACTCATAAAATCTGACACAATCATGGCTGCGGCAGCTGGAACTGGACCGTTTCTGGACAAAATAAGCAAAGAGCTTCTTTCTTGCACCATTTGTCATAAGCGGTACAGGAAACCTAAAATTCTACCATGTCTACACACATTTTGTCAAGACTGTTTGGTGACTTTTGTTGCTGATGGCAAGCTACACTGTAAAACATGTCAGAATTTATGGGATCTGCCAGAAGGTGGAGTACCAAACCTGAAAGGAAACTCTTTCATGCAGAACTTGCTAGACTTATTGACATTGACAGAACAGTTAGAAATGAGACAAATATGTGAAATTTGTAAGATGCGTTTTCGTACAGTAACCTACAAATGTATTGACTGCGAACAGTTCCTTTGCAAAGAGTGCAAAGGAAACCATGAACAATTTCCTAAACTTTCAACTCACAAGATTTTGTCACTGGAAGAATGCAAATCACTGAAAGATACTAATCCTGTTGCTCTGTTACCAAGAGAACACTGTGATATTCACCCAGAGAATGTTCTAAAGTTCTACTGTGAGCGTCAAGCCTGTCGGGTACCGGTTTGTATGGAATGCACAGTAGTTAAACATAAACAGCCTGATCACACACATATATAGAACTACAACAGGCTGCCAACAGATTCAGTAAAGATGTAAAGACACAGATGAAAGACATACACTTGAAGGAAGCTAGGAAAACTATAAAGGAAAGACAGGGTGAATTGGAATTAATTTTGGACCGAGAAAAGAGAAAAATAGAACAAAAAGCAGAAGAGGTCATCAAAACTGTTATGAGACGAAAATCAAGACAACTAGACGATCTCCAGGCAAGGCATGACTCTCAAATGAAAGTCTTGACAGATATGAATACAGAACTTGATACACTGGGAGGCTTACAGACAATTGTTTCAAAGAGTAATGAGTGGATAGAAACACTAATGGAATGTACTAGTCCTGCTACATTGCTTTCAAAGGAACAAGAAACTAGAGATTCCATCAAAGATCTAGTAACTATAACAACAACAGAATATGTACCAAAGATACAAACAGAATTCAATGCACATGATATTTCTGGATGTGGTGTAGTAGGACACTTAGAATCTGATATCTGCCTATCACAGTGTACAGTTGAAAACATTCCAAAAGAACTAGTGAAAGGAGAATCAGCTAACCTGCTCATCAGAACTAAAGACTCTAGAGGAAAACATGTAGTCTCAAGACAGAGAATCAGTGTTGTGCTGCTAAACCCAAACAAAATTTCTGAGGAATGCAAAGTGATTTCTAAATATGATGGTACATACACTACAACAATACATGGACGCACAACAGGTGACTATAGACTTTACATTAGAGTAGGAACTAAAGTGTTGCCAGAGATGCCTGTTAACATTCATGTCAGGAAAGGACTCATAAAGTCCATCGGGAAAAAGGGTACAGAAAAAGAAATGTTCAATTCGCCTCAAGGAATTGACTTGAACAAAGATGGAAATATTGTGACAGCTGATACTTATAATAACAGATTACAAGTTGTTGATAGAAATGGTAATTGTAAAGCCATTTTTGAGATGAAAGAGATTAAAGGGTTCTTGCCACGTGACATAGCAATATCAGCAGATAACAATTATTTCAGTATTGATGGCAGTCGTAACAAACAAGTGATTATGTGTAATGAATTTGTTACAGTTATAAGGTGTTTTGGGAGAGATCACATCATTGATCCTTGGGGTATTGCAATAAATCCATTGAATGGGAATGTCTATGTATCTGACCGAGTGTGGAATGGTTCATACATAAGGGTATTCTCGCAAGAAGGGAAGTTCATCAAATCAATATCTTGTCCAGGCAAATTCTCTAAATGCATAAAAATTGCCTTTAGCAGCCAAGGGACACTATATGTTGTCGATTTCGTCTGGGACTGTGTATTAGTCTTCAATTCCCATGATGAATACCTGTATCAATTTGGCAAAGAAAACCTAAAACACCCACGTGGGATATGCTTGGACAATTCTGGCTATGTTTATGTCTGTGATGATGTTGGAGTAAAGAAATTTACTAATTCTGGAGAATTTCTTTGCCGTGTTGATAACACCAAGGATGGACTAAAATACCCCCGTGGTATAAAAATGACGCAAGACATACCACAAAGACTTATTGTAGCTGACACTTTCAATCACTGTATAAAAGTGTTGGCTTTGTAAGATGAACAAAGACAAAATACCAAACAAAACTATTAAAACTACCAAGTTGACTCTATATCCAGGGGTAAACTATATGATACATAAACAAAGAGATAATGTTATCAGTGAAATAATTTTAGTCACAACTTGAAAATAAGTATTTAGCAAAAATTTCCAGATTTATATTATCTTCCTACATTCATTCCACTTTCACTTTGTGTAAATTTATTTTACTTAAGAAAAGCTTCAAAAACCATCTTCAAAATTTATGTTTTTATTGAAGTTCTTATTGGGATGTTTCAGAAATGTTGTATATGATTTATGCATATTGTTTTCTAATAAACTGTCTTTTCAACCTGGTATAATAACACCCTGGTAGATTTGTTTGACTGGAAATACATTAAATGGGTCCACAATGACCTTCTCACACCCTCATCCTCACATTAGCATGCATCATACATGCACATACATACATACTGATAGTCATACACACATACATATACGCGCATGCATGGACTCGTACAAACTCATGCCTGCCTGCCTGCCTACCTACCTACATTCATACATACATACATACATACATACATACATACATACTTTTACAAATGTGTTTACATATGCAGCTGCATGCACATGAACACACACACATTGTGTTCATGCCACAACACTTGTTTCATAATGAAATTTATTCTCCATTCTTTCAAATAATTATCTATGAATTAAATATTTATAAAGAGAATTTACAAGAGAAAAATGAGAAATTTAAGTACTCCATAACCAGTAGTTCGTGACAAGCAGAAAAAAGACTATTAATGGACGGGTACCAGAGTAACACTGTCAAACATACCCATAACTTACAAAAAATGTTATGTGGATTGGAATATGGACAGCCACTGTGCAAATAATAGGAAGTGTAGACTGTATGATACGTTTTGTCATTCAGCCCTATAATCAGCCACCGAGGGACTGTGAATCAGCCCTCTCTTCAGAGTGCTGTTTAGTATATGGTACGACACATCGTTCCTAACAGACTATTTGCAGTAGAGATTGGATAATGTAAGGCAGCTAAGTACTGATAGTTAATTTCTGCTGATACTAATATACATATAAACATTATAAATCTAAGTCCTGTTGGTGTATATGCATGCAGGAAACTTTAAAAAGTTTGAAATGATGCAAGCTTTAACCACAATATGGATGGATGGACTTCTCTCAGTAGCCTGTTGATGGCATATTTTTTTTGAAGTACAGTAATATGCTATATTCTATAAAAATAAAGGTCTTGCAATTCAACTTTACACCATACATTTATATTACATGTAATATGACTAACAGTATATAATTGATAATATGACAACAATATTATTAATGTGGGTCGGTATATATTGTTGCGGTTTGGTGGTCTTTTCCTAAAAGTGATACCATGTACCAGTAAATCTTTGAAAATAATATTACTGTTAACCTCCGTAGTAGGCGGGATGGTTGACCTGGTAAAAACTAACTCTACACCGAGTGGAGAGAACACACTTGCCATAGCAACCATTCAGCCTTCTCCAGAGGCTATACATTACCTAGTCTGTAAGGTACACCATGATGGCGCGCCCTCACACATCGACCAAGCCCTCCCAGTGTGAGAGGAGGCCGGTGAGGGCGAAACGTCACAACGTATTTTACAGTCTATACATTACCATGGTATACAGGATTTGACATTTGCTTTATGGTAAATACCAATAATCACTTTCAAGAATACATATTAACTGATGTGAGTTGCTCACAAGTTTTGTAACCAATTTACACTATGAAATACATACATGCAATGCAAATAAAATATTACACCAATTATGAAAAGTTAAAGTACACATCATCATTAAAATGATAAAAATGCTATAGATCCTTGATAATTTACTATGATACACATTTTATACAATCCACAAGTAGCAGTAAGAATTGTTAAAAAACTATTTTTCTAGATTTTTCTTGCTCCACGTCCCTTACTATCTATCAAATTAGCTCTGTGGGATGTACTATGTATACAAAAATCCCCCTTGATGATTCAAGCTTCTATGATTGATGTTCCAGTAACCTTTAACCTCCTATCAGTGATGCAGTAACCTTTGCCCTACTACAAATAGTGCAATAACCTTTGAACTGCTATCAATTAATAAACCACTGCACAAGTCTATTGGTATGATTAACATATATATGTCTGATTAATTTACATAAAAACATAACAGTTTTACATTTCATTACTATTTACAACATCACCATACTAGAATACAAACTTTTTGATAATACTTTCACGACATCGACATTCACAGTAAGTCAAAAAGAAAATCAGATCTTATCATTTTGAATGCATAGTAGAGCACTGTAAAATATCAGGTAGGCTGCTAAACGTCTTAGACATTACTGTGTTTCTGGTAGTCTATTTGCAAGTAGTCTCTGAGACACTTTTTTTTTTTAAATATTTAAATTTATATTTTATAACAATACAGTCCATGTTCCTCCTTTGTTAACTTTAATTAATACTGTTCTTTATTTTACAAAACAGTGACAAACCCTGCAATGCATAAAAATACAAAATCTCTGTATATCGGCACCATATAAACATATAACATAAAATAACATACAGCACATGATGATAATACTTACATGGCAAAATATGTTAAAGGGGACCACCACTGCAGAAAATAAACATATTTTTGTAAACTTTGGGTTTTGGAAAGTCATGTCGCGATTTTACAACAGTATCACACACGACTGCCAAGAAACACCATATTGAAACTTGTTCCTCATTCATTGTTCAGTGTAAGTTGCCATGGGCATGTTTGTCTCATGGGAATCAGTATGTAATATATATGTAAAGCAAGAACATAAATATTCATGAATGTTCTTTTGAAGGCATTAAATAAGCACTTGAGAGTTATAGTTATTCATGTTCTGCTCAATATCCAGAACCAAAAGTTTATGAAAATGCCTTTATTTCCTGCAGTGCATGGTCACACATTCTCCTTTAAAAGTAATCGTGACAAAACTTAAAATTGCCTATGTATGGTAAGAAAATACAAAATATATATTCACCTGCTATGCTAAAACTTGAACACCCACCACTTGGTTGTCTGAGGCTAAAGGCTTCCATTGTGTTTGACACTAGATCTCTCAGGCTTTTTATTTCTTTCTGAGGATTGTTTTCAAAAATGTACTGTCAATACAAGTATCAAAATGCCGTACCAAACTATACAAAAGTTGAATGTTAAAACCAAATACCTTTCTGAAATGAAAAACGTACAAAGTTGAATCATGCAGCAAGTCCCTGTTTAAAGTACATGCAGCCATCGCTTGTAATTATGAGTCATACATAGGCAGCCACAGCATGAGACCATACAAGATAATTTACAATCAATTTGGTCTGGCAGTGTCACCATACTATGAACAGGACATTGGTTGTCATTTTATGTATATTTCAGTTTAGAATTGAGATGTCCATTTCCTTTTGTGAGGTTGCCAAGAACAGCTCAATATGGAATGCAATTGAAAAGAAAGTCTACGGTAAAAATAGGGGTGGTCAATTTTCTGTACATTTCATGACTTAATTGTCACTCTGATGAGATGGGTTTTATGTATATTTCAGTTTAACTGACATTTCCATTTCCTTTGTGGGAGCTAGGTTGCAGAGAACAGATCAACATAGAATGGAATGGAAAGGTGTGAATAGATAGTGATCAGTTTTTCCGTTCATTTGAATCAGTGAATTAGTTGTCACTTTCTGATGAGATAGGTAGTTTTTCATCAGATTCTGCATGGTACATTCCTCCACTGATTGGTAGTTTAGTACTCTTCCTCAAAGACTTGGCTAAAGTAGCTTTCATTCTCCTGTTGTCTGCAGTTGCTGCCTGCCATATACTCTCCAGTTCATATTCAACATTTCTATGGAAAGAAAAAAGAACAGAAATGTCAGTGTACAATCAAGATCGCTGGTGTGTCAATACTATCAACGTAATATATTGTGCCTCGAAAATAAAACCGTTTATATAAAAGTATTTTCTGGTTGCTATTCAGCTGTTATCACTAAGATCACAAAACAAGTGATGTGCATATGTGTGTACTCCTGTACCTTAAATTTGTGCCAAGTTAGTTGAAATAAGCCCACGCATGTCTGAGATATACATAAACACTGTAACAATATTATGCCTATTTGACCTTGAAAATGAAGGTCAAGATAAAGGGTCAGATCTTATTAGAAATCTTGCCACTGATGACATGGTTGTAGACACTTGAGTAATATTAAGCTTACAGTGTTATTTAGGCAAAATGTAAATTTCTATGACAAAAATGGCTTTCACTTGACCGTTATCATGAAGGTCACAAAACAAAGTGACATTTGTTGGAGATTTGGTTGAAATTTGTCGATGCATGTTTGAGATACAGGTGGGCATGGATGCTCAGATGGACATACAGATGCACTAACACACAGTACCGAAAGTAGTAGCCCCTTTTGGTCAGCCATTGGGGTTTAAAAAATTGAAGGCCAAAACTGATGTAAAGACTAATAATAACTAAGGACTGGGTACAAACTGTTACATACTTTATACACAACAACTAAATTACAATGTAGATAAATCGCTCTCTGTCTGTAACAACCATAGTATTCAGGTGGTTGAGAGTTCACAGATTAATTGACACAGCAATTGAGCTCTGTAATATTATTATATTTGGAAAGGGAATGATGCAATCATAGTATATTGTAAAGGACACTATTAAAAGCAAACTCTTTCTTTGTTCTCATGTGTGCTTCTTATCAGTGTGCACCACCAAAATTACACAAGGTATAGGAATCTATGCATATTATACCAGATCCAACCCTATCCCACAAAAACTACCACAAGTTCAGCAATTGCATTGACTGCACACCCCCTCCCTCCTTAACAAACAAAGTTCATTTATTGAGCTTATGTGACATTGTGTGATCGTCCCTTATCTTTACAAGTTTACGAGACTTTTCCTATGTCTCAAATTGTATGTGGGTCTGCATGAATATAAATAAATTGTTTACAAAAAAAAATGTTGGTTATGATCTCTTCAGTTTTCTATTCAGTATAACTTTAAGATAGAATTGCAAATCTTGTCACATTTCATAAACAGACATCATCAAGGGCAAATAAAAATTTTTTTCTTCAGATTTTCAAGGCCAGACAACCTGGCTGTAAAGTTAATACTTATCAAGTCTTCATTTAGAAATCAACTTCCAACTATTGCTAGTAGATGTAGATATGGAACACTACATGTTACTCTACAACAGCAATTAGGCAACAACTAAACTGCATAAATATCTTATTTTATTTTGTTCTTGATAGCTAGTGCAACTGGAACAAGTCAAGTTAAAAACATTCCTTACACTGAAATTGGTTTTTGGTTCCCAGAATCAATTGGACAATTAAATATTGTAAATAAAAAATGACTTGAGTGTTTAGATTCTTCAACTACAGAGCTTAACTGTTCATGCAATGATTTAATTATATTATTATATCATAAACATGGAAGTGGTACAACCCACAATTGTTCACAGCATCCATATCAAATGTAAAAGTATACTGTTTCATTTGCTAATTGACCACATTAGAAGGGCCACATGTAAATAAACCAATTGAAACAGTATACTTTTACATTTTGATATGAATGCTATATGAAACAAGTGTAGCACATAGAGAAAATGCTTTACTTTGGTGTTACTTATACTACTGTGGTCCATAGAGAATGGAATACAGTTGTTGAGGCAGCATTAACTCACCAGAGCGTACCCTTATTGTCATAATAATTAGAATGATTACAATAAAATATTAATAATAATTGCTATTTTGGAAGTGTATCTCTCATGATGCATCACTCTTGTCGCTTGAACTTTTTTCTATAGCGGCATGTCTTCAGACTGTCACTTGGGGGCAGTAGCCATTCAAGCAATGGAGTCTGGGTAAATCAAGACAAGAGAATCCATGTGAAGTTGGCATCAGATTTTGATTCAGACTGGAACTCGGGTATGTTTCAGAAGCAAATATGTGTCATTTTTACAAATTTAGATGCTGTTCAGCTATAATAAACATGATTCAGAAATTTACGGACAAGCATATGTAATCTATAGTATGCAACATTTATCCAAGATTTGGTAAAAATTGATCAATGTGTGTCAGATTTTCTAGAATCCAATATGGCAGCTGACCACTGTGTTAACTCTATAAAAATTATCGATTTTATCGAAGAAAAAAAGACAATGAACCCAAAATTTGTTTTTTATTATTTCAAAAGAAACAGGAACAAGCTTTCATATGGCAAAGGTTGGAGCGATTTCAACATAATAACTTTGATTTTCAGAGAAACTGGTTCCCATAGTGCATTCTATCTTAGCCATATTATGATTAAAAGTGAGTGATGAAAGGAGAATACACAACAGTGAGGCTTTCAGTCTACTGTAAAATACTTCAGAGACATTTAATATTCAAAGTTTTTATACTTACTTTTTCTCATCTGTTAGGTTGTCTAACGCTTGTTGTTTGTCTTTGAGTAGTAGTTGGAGGTGTCGTACTTGTCTTTCATATTCCTGTGTTTTACTATTGAAATCTTCATCTCTTTCTTGCATTTTAATTGCATAACTACCATACTTCTCATTAGCTTTCATCTTGTACATCTGAAACATCACAAAACAAATGTTATTTCATTGGTCCGGGTGTAAAAAATACTGCTGTCTGGCAGAGCTATAGAAAAAGTTGGTCCTGGAGAAAAGAATAATCTTATTTAAAGGCCTATACTGGATTAGGATTAAGATTTGGGTATTAAAAACTGCTGTCTCACTGTGCTTTAAAAAAGTTGCTCCCACGATGAGGCCCCTCTGCCTTACAATCTCAGCCTACAAACCCTATCCATACAGGCCATAAGGTCATTGCTGTAATAACACACTAGTTGATATTGAATATTACATGAATCATCACACATATTGGACAGAATCTAAATTTATACAAACCTTAAGTTTCTCTTCCATCTTTCCAATGGTGATACTGCCTGCCATAATTTTATTTACGGCTTTTTCTTTCTCCTTGGCCTCTTTATGTGCCTGTCAATGGAAGCAATAACATTATTGATTAACTCTTCATACATGGTTACCTGTGTGCCTTAACTACAGAGCAATAAAATTAAGGAAATTGTTGTTACACTATTATGAATGTCTGCTGATGCCCATGAAGCAAGGCATGTCCATGGCAAGGACCATCACTGAACAATGAATGAGGAACAAATGTCAACTCAGTGTTTTTCCAGTGACTCCCCAGGACCAAAAGTTTATGAAATTGCTAAGTTTATTGATTACTGTGGTGTTCCCCTTTTAAATGCTGAATGTGACACAGGTTGCCAACAACATCAAAATCCTTCTGTAGAATCTAATTTAGTTCTTTCTTGTTTCTGGCTAAAGACATTCATTGACCTTGACAAAGCTAATCTCTGTCAACAAATTATCATGAGTAATGGGTACAAGTCTCCACCATTTCATGAGAGAATGGGGAGGAGTGTTTTCATCATCACAAGGGGCTTCGATATAGGAGTGGGCACGGACCAACCATTCTTTGACAAGTCAAGATAGAATACTTCAAACAACTATTAAAGAAACCAAGACTTTACTTACTGCTTGATAATAATGATCTCTTTCTTGAACTGTCTTCTCAGCTACTTTCAAGACACTATTGAGATGGTGGTTAGCTGCTGCTCCTTTGTTTTCAGAAAATTCAAGCTCTTTTTGCATTTGAACAATTTTGACCTGAGATTTCCTGTAGAGAATAAACAAAAAATATGAGGCAAAAATTCACAAATTGTTTGATAATTTAATATGGAAGAGTCGTCATACAGAAAATTCTGTCTTTTGCCTATATATTTCCAAATTATCAAATTGATATCTTATTTCGAATGTGTTTACATAAATATGTAATATACTGTGACTCTCTGTAAAGCCGTAATTTCATAAACTTACTTGATGGCTCTCTGTAAAGCCTTAATTTCTCCTTCTAATTGTTTGTTCTCAGCTTTGGCATCAGTGAGTTGTAATCCCAGACTCTTCTTCTCTTTTTGTACAGCCTGTAGTTTCAACATGACAGTCTCTAAGTCTTCGGCATGTTTCTCTTTCAAGTCTTCTAATGCCCTGTCAAGTAAAGATATCATTTCAAACGTTAAATTCTGATGTTACATCATTATTATCACACAGAAATTTGGAGGACAAAAAATACACAATGGGTGATTCTAACAGTTGAAAAAAATATTTTGAATGTGCATATCTTGTATGTCTTTGTTATCCATATATGGGGGTTACAACACATTACTTTCTTAAAGCCTTCTGTGATTGGCTTAGATCAAGTCACATGGCTAGTTTTCTATACTGACCTAAATTTGCATACAACAAGCAGTATTCATTTTCTCTTTGCCCTTGGGCATTAATACTAACACAAGAGTCCTGTATTTTGTTTATGCAGTTTGCCAAAAGATGCTCGAGGTTGCTACATAAAATGGCAAGATTTTGCATTCACACAAACTTGTTTACAAATAGGATGTGAAGAAAACAAAAGAAACAATTGGGTTTGTCACAGGAGTGTTTTAAGCCTCTTGTTTCTGACTATTATCCTTCCACGATTTTACATCCATTCTGTCATCAATTCTGTCTCACTTACCGTTTTATATCTGCTACTGTACTGTAATGTTCATGGATAGACATTTTCTGATCATTTTCCATCAAAGATGCTTCGTGTTTCTGTTTCAAATTATTGTGTTTATGACGGATTTCAGATAAATCAGCTTCCAGGCTACTCTTCTCAGATTCCACTAATATCAACTTCTTAGATATTCTAGATGCTGCAGGTAATAATGAGATACAGAATATATCAAAGGGACACAGTTTCTAACTTCAAGTTACGGTCTTTGGTAGTTAATTCAGCGTGACCTCTAAGCGAATGTGATGCATCATTGACTCACAATTTCTAGTGATGCACAAAATTTGGTGTTTCCCTAAATCTCTTACTATGTGGTGACTCACAAGAAATGCCATTTTTTATCATTTTGACTTACATCAAAAAACTTTGGCTATCATAGAGGGCACACTGGTAGTTCTATATTCATGTTATTCCAACTATAAGATGCTGAATTATGTCAAACAACTGGTATAGCTCTCATCAGAAATGTGTAGTTGGGTCATGTGATATAAAAAATTCATGACATAATGTTTTGGTTACTAAGTTAAATAAAGACCAATTTCTCAGGTTCCATGCCTCTTTGTGGACGTATAAACATATGTAGCACATTGTGTTGGATCAGATTTGCTTCTAAATTATGTTGACTTGATATTCTCTATGATCCCTAACTACAAGGTGACTCACAAAAAACCTACACTTTGTATCATTTTAATCACAATTTTGTCTTTAATGAGAGAGCACACTGGTTGGGAGATACTTCTTGACCTGACATTTGGTTAGAAACCAAACATTGCTACGATGATGGCATATGCCACAGATTTTTTTTTTTAATTGAGTCTCAGTATATGATAACTGACAATGCTGAGTTTGTACCTTCTTGTAGATGTTGTCGGTGCATTTCTTTTTGTTTGCTTTGTTGAATATCCAACTGTTCCATTAAAAGTTGATTTTCTTCTAGTACTAACTTTGCTTGCTCTTGAAGTTGATGCCTACAAATGAATTAAATTGATGAGGTCAATTATATGTATATTAATTATCATATGATATATACATGTGTGGAGAATAGTGAAAGGAACAACACACCAAGGCTGTCAATCATCAAAAATTATAATTTGCATATAGTCTAGGCCACGCCCATGTATATTGTCATTTTCTATTGTGATCTTTCCATTCTCACTTCAATTGACACATACAGAGAGAATCTTTGTTCCCTTAATTCATTCACACTAGGCAATGCATACCAGTGCAGCCTTTTGCTTTTAAATTTGAAACACACACACACACACACACACACACACACACACACACACACACACACACACACTATACTACAAACTCCAATATCATAAATCAGTAAACTAGAATCTCTTTACAATAAACTCATAGCGAGACTCTACTTTGGAAGTAATAGTTTGGAGGATGTGACAGGATGTTTGTTATAACAGAATTTCCACTATAACAGAGTTCATTATAAAGAAGTTAGCGTGTGTCTACAAAAATGAAGAGAGTCACTTGTCTATATTCTTACCATTCTGCAGGTGTTATCAATGACTGACCACCACTCTGTTCTATCTTGAGATGTAATTGTTGATTCTCTTCAATCACTTCCTCAACTCTAGTCTTGAACTGCTCTAATTCATCCTTCAATAGTGATAAAATAATTCCATAATTTCATGATCCCATTTTATTTCACTTGCATGTTTTTTTACTTACTTTAATACATTACTCATTATTTACCTTGTATGATTATCACAATCACATCATGTTTCATATTCACAATTTGTCTTTGCCAAGACAATAACAATTTCAAACATCTTGCAATCACAGTTTCTTTGAATTCAACATATTCATTCATTACTAAGTGTAAAGTTTCATTGACTCTGAGTTCATAATTACTAATGAAAATTTCTACTCATAGTCTAAAAAAATTTCTGGACGCAAATCCCAAATTTTTGTCAATATCTTGTCAGCATCATCAATGAGCTATTGACACATGTCTTGTCTACTCAATTTTATCACACATTATTGGCCCATTTTATAACTGTGTGTGTTACAGAACAAATATTACCATACTTAAGTATTCTTACACCATAATTACAAAACCAAACTATTGTTACCTCATAAGCCTGCATAATATCATCTTTTTCTTTCAGTCTGTCATCATACGCTAAAAACAGTGGTGCTAGATATTTGGTGTTAGTTAACCAGGTTGGTGTTGGACCAATGGAAGGCATACCAGGTGGATCTCCTTTCTAGAAAACAAAACAAAGAAATACTTAGTATACAGGCACTGATACATCTATCAAGTTACATGTATATTGGTATTTATTATGTGTATGTCTAGAGCAATCATCACAACACTGGCTGTACACATATGGGGATCAATCAGTAGTCAACAGTCAGGTCCACAATTATACAGCTGGGTTGACTAGGGCACAGTCGTGGTTCAAATCTTGCCCAAGGACTTAATTAAGCAGTTCAGTATCAAATGGCAGCAGTGAGGCTTTAACTGCCAATTTGCAGATTCAGATGCCAGCCATTTCAACCACTTGACCATCATGATTACATGTAGGCCAATGACTTGGCAATCTGGTTTGACTTTAATATCAAGCCAATATGACAAGTCAGATAGCCAAGTCTCTAGGCTCGACTTCATGACTACATCGTATAAGTTATCCCTAAAACCTACAATGTATTTATGTACTTTTGCATGTACATACCTCACTGTTGAGATTTGATGTCAGTACAAATGTCTATAGTACTTACCTCAGGAGGTCTATACTTGGCTTGGTATCTACTCAGTTCCACATTTAGTCTGTGTACTGTACTTTTTAATGTATCAATCTCTTCAATCATATCTTGAGTTTGCTGTCTAAGAGCCAAAGATGAGGTTCCAGCACCTAACAATGACAAAACAACATAACATTTACATTTGGTTTACAAATGTTCACACAGGAAATATTTTACAGAAATTGAAAATAACGTTTTGTATTTGAGGTGTTTTAGTAAAGGTATAATGTGCCTTGAGGACCATATCTCCCAAAAATTCTGAAAATCTTTCCAAGCTTTGCCATATGAAAATTGAGGATTTACTGTCTTTGGGATTGAAATCTAACTCACTGAACTGTAGTAAGAAAACAAGCAAATCATAGGACCAGACAAAGTTGGTGTATGTCTACTTACCATCTTCTTTGAGTGCTGCAGCTAATTTCTTCAATGTTGCATTCTCTGCATGTAACTGATTATTAACTTCCATTACAGCTTGTTTTTGTACCTCTAAGTTTTGACATCGTTGTTCCAACATCTGAACTTTGCCCTTTGCAGCATCTGAAAGAAAGACAGTAATGTTAATACTATCTATGACTTGATATGAATATCATTTATGAACTTTGCACTTAACTATCTCAAAAACATCACAAATTACAAATATATAGATTTTTATTTGTAAAACTACTCAAGAGTCAATACACATCATTTGAGTTAACATACTATGTATGGTAATATTAGTGATATCAAATTATAAATTATGTAAATATTGAATATATGTTGATTGAAATGCATAGTTTAATTGTCATGCATTAATTATGATAATAATTTCATGCAGCTCCCATAATACATGACATCACACTTCGCAGGCCAACAACTTGAATCACTAACTTGGCAATTTGTATATAAGACATTTCATAAATCGATTGTGATAGTATTCAAAATTTCTTCATTTTTTTTTCTACACAGGGACTAATCAAAAACTGTACCAATCATGAGACAAACTAGCAAATCACATGACAAACAGTAGCAATCAAGTGTCAAAGTAGCAAATCACATGACAAACTTTGGCAATCACATGACAAACTGTGGCAATCACATGACAAACTGTGGCAATCATGTAACCATCATGTGGTGATTATGATAATCACAAATATTTCATTAAGGTAATGATATGATTGGGGAACAAAACATGGAGTATGGAGGTTGGGAAATAATCTTGTTTTGAACCAAGTACAATATAAGCATGTATACGATTCTTTAAGAAATCACTGCTAATGTGTTTGTCAGCCAGCATTGCTTTTGAAATATTTCCACAATATTTCCACTAACTCGTTTGGTTGGTAGTGCAGTATGTGCATAGAGGCTGGGTAGATAGTGTGAGGTAGGAACACAGATTACAGTTGTCCAGCTGTCAAACTGTATTGAGGCTGATGGGTAGACTGTGAGGTAGGAACAGAGACTACAGTAGTCCATCTGTCAAGCTGTATAGGGACTTATTAAAACATCCACCCTGCATACCCTGACTCATGTAATTACCGTTTAATAAATTTTATAAATGACATTGAGCAACATGCATTTCTTATGGATACATGGAGAACTATAACACATTTACATGCATTGCCCAAGTCTTTCATTACTACTGACTGTATCAAAGAACACTTAGAGACTATGTTTATGAATTATTTCAGAAATTATGAAACATGAGATTAATGTCATGAACAACAATAATGAATTGTGTGAATAACTTTTTACATTATGATTTATATTACATTGCTATATATGGGGTATGAATTAAAATCTGCCACATGACTAAAATCAAAGCACTGGTATATCTATTTTATAACACATCACATCCATTTTCTGGGCTTCATTAAAAAAAATAACTTGTCAGGTACAAATTTATTGAGAAAGTCCAACACACAAATTTACCTGTAAATCTATAAAAATATATAAATGCATGAAGTCTCACAAATTCTACATGGTGTATACCTCTTTGATGTCTATAAAGTCACTGACTGTATCATATTAGTAGAAAATGGTTGTGATGTTTTATCAACACACATATTGACAAGTCATTATTCAGTCAACAATATGTCTCCCCATTGTGCCCTCTAATGAAAGCCAAATTTTGTTGAAATGTGCGTCAAATGAGAAAAACTGGGATTTCTTGTGAGTCATCACAGAGTAACACATCGGGGAACACCAAATTTGGTGCATCACTTGAAATTGTGTGCACCAGTGGCACGTCAAATTGGCTTATAGGGCACACTGGTCGCCCCTCATTTTAATACATGATCAAATTATCAGTACAATTTTTTTTTATTGTTCTTCAGTCCCTCAAAACCACTTTTTTTAATGAATTTACTGCAGAATATACACGGGGGGTAGAAATGAGGGTAGTTATCAGTAAAAGCCTAAAAAATGTTGGGTTTTTTTGAGATCAGAAGTCCCCATTCCCTAAACAGATGAAGTTGACTTACGACGAGTCTACATGTGTATAACTTGAAATGCGAGCAAATATGCCATTCTTGTCAACCAATGAAAGGTCATCTGAGGTGAATTAAAGGTCATGCTAAGGTTACAACCCACCGCAGAGATCTTACCATGCATTATACCTTTAGTTACCATAGTAACCACCCATCCCATAATACGATTCAACAAATTACCTTCCTGATTGGCTACGTAATATTGAATCTCATCTTGCTGGGTGTTTAATTTCTTTAGTAGTTTCTCATTGTCTGATCTAACTGATCTCAGCTCGTCTCTCAAATCAGTGTTTTCCATTTTTGTCAGTTCATATTCTTTAATTCTATCTCTTGCTCTCTGCAGGCGATCATACTCTATTAGAGAGAAGATGTTCGATGTACACTGTATTGTCAGGATCTCTGACCACCTATATATAACTTATGTTATTGAACTGGTGTTGGCATGCCAACGAGGATATTGAGGCATGAAATAAACGGTATATCGAGAAAAATGACAGAAAATGGTAGCATTGTGAAACTGGTAATTAGACATGCAGGTTTAATGTCACTCAATCATGCCCAGATAATTGCAAAAAATGATATCTTTCTGAAAGATGCACTCTGTAATTATGTATTTTAAAGTATCCATTCAATCAGGCATATTATAACACAGTGTTCTGCTTGACACTCTATAAACACACATGCACAAGAATTTTTTTTTATAAAGTTATAAAGCCTGTAAACTCGCATCTAATTTATTTCATATGTCTATCGATAAAGAAAGGTGCTCCAATCTTGTTGTCAAATTATTTTTTAGTTCACTGAGTTGGTTTTCATCTATGCAGTGTGAAACAGCCATAACATTTCATAGCCAACCCCTTCCCCTCATATTTCTCAACAGAGTACCTTTGCAAGGACACTGTAACACATATATAATGAGTGTTTTCTATCTTCCTGCATGTATTCTTTTGTTACATAATTTGTTCTTCTCATATTACTTAATATTAAACAAGAAGTACTGATACAGCAAATATAGTAGGAATTGTATAACAGCTTGATAGCTACAGCTTTAGACTCACTGACAGAATAATTACTTGCTAGCCACTAGCCCTCACTCCCCTTGACAGTTTCATCTCATGACTGACAACAGTCTGTTATAGCAGGGACGTATAAACACATGACGATGTGTTCATATGTCCCTGGTTATAGACATATTAACAAAGGACTATTGTCTATACCTCCCATGTATAATGATTACGTTATGCAAAAATATCTGACTAACTGACAAAATGGCTGACATTTCTCGAAAATTGACCTATTTATAAAAATGATGTGACTAAAATGTCACACTTTCAAAAGATTTTAAAACTTGTGCAAAAATAAAGAGATGTACATTTTTTTTTACTTCTTGATGGGCAGACACAGAGTCAGAAGAATCTTTTTCCTAGAAACACATACAAACTGTGTGTGTGTGTGTGTGTGTGTGTGTGTGTGTGTGTGTGTGTGTGTGTGTGTGTGTGCGGGAGTGTGTGTGTGTGTGTGTTTGTATGTATGTATGTATGTATGTATGTATGTATGTATGTGTTTGTACATATTTGTTTGTTTGTTTGTTTGTTTGTTTGCTTGTCTTAAAAACAAACGATAGCAACAAATACATATGATGGGGGCTCACACCATAATGAGAGAAAGGTAAACACTGTAAAAATATACACACTTGTACTACTCCAAACATTTAGGTAATGTTAATTTTTGAAACATTGAACTGTATGGCATGGATCATGTATTGACATGTGATACCAACACATTATTTGTATCACAGTCCCTAGTCTATAGGACTGCAGTTGTATCTAAATTTTTTGGAAAAATATCAAAAAAAGTGTAATATTACAATGAAGGGGAACCATTTGCCTACAGGCAAGAGTTACATGTATATGGTATTAAAATGGTAGGGATTCAAAACTGTAATAATAAGTTAAGTCATCATCTCAATTTTACATTCAACTATGAGTTGTGTTACACTAGAAATTTCAGGAATTAGATTTGACTTCAGCTTGAAGTCTAAGGTTTATTACAGGGGTATGGTTGGGGGTGTATTCATTAGCTAGGATAATGGAATAAATACACACATGAATGGAAAGGCAATGGCTCATGGAAGGTAAAGACTTTGAAATGACATGGAGCGTACATCCACATCTACAATACATATAACATGATGGTGGCTACACTGAATGTACATACTGCCAACAGCTTCAGTGGTGTCTTTTTTAGAGCCAAGGTCAGACTGGGACCTCTCCAAGGTTTGACTTTGAGGTACCATTATGTATTGATGGTCGACAACGTTTACATTATAATAACCTAGTAGACAGAGTAGAACACACACACAAGGAGAGAGACAAGAACAAAGATAACACAAAATAGTTCACTATCTGGTTCCAAGATGCACCATGTAGGTGGGTGCTCTGCTTTCTCAATTCCTTTTTAATTCACCTTGTCATGATTTGAAATAATGTTTTAATCAAAACATGATGAAGAGCATACTGACCAACATAAATGTGTATATAATTTGATTGAAAAACATTATGGCAAGAAACATAACAGTTGCGGTGCATGTAAATCAACAGTGTGGTAATTTCCACATACCTGACACACACACACACACACACACACACACACACACACACACACACACACACACACACACACACACACACACACACACACAACCATCATATACCTATTACAATACCCACACACCCATACTCACCATACATATGCACCATACATTCATCACATACCTACACATACCCACATCCACCACATACTCACACACACACACACACACACACACACACACACACACACACACACACACACACACACACACACACACACACACACACACACACACACCTGCATACACCACCACCCTTACAGTGTACATGTAGGTACAAGACCATCAACATACACATACAGAATACAGAGAATTTGTAAAAGGTGAAATGCAGTGCATCTTGGAATCAGAAAGAGGTGTATTTGAGACAACTTACAGAAAATAGTAGATATACACTAGGGATAGGATATGACTTAAATCAGAAGACAGTAAAGAAAACAATACAAAAAGATATGACTGAGAGACAGACACAGAAATTTAGCTTACATATTCAAGTATTACATATACCAGATCAAGTAATCTGAATTAAGTGTGTATTCAGAACAATTAAATAAATGTCATCATTACTTGGAATCATGTCTGAGCTGTTAAATGTCATCATATTACTTATAGTATTAAGTTTATCAATGTCAATCTCTAATCTCAGTGTGCCCTCTAATGATAGCCAAATTTTGTAATTGTGAGTCAAAATGATAAAAACTGGGATTTCTTGTGAGTCACCACATAGTAAGAGATAGGGGAACATCAAATTTTGGTGCGTCACTAGAAATTGAGTGCATCAGTGTCGCATCAAATTGACTTAGAGGGCACTCTGGCTAATCTATCCATACCTAGGTGTGTGTGTGTGTGTGTGTGTGTGTGTGTGTGTGTGTGTGTGTGAAGAAAGGTGTACGTCTTTGGACTAGTACATCATCTTCAAAACATGTGTCTAATATTTAAACAAAGGTTTCACGTCCCATTAGCTGCTACTACAAAACGTTTTTGTTTATGAATCACCAACCAGTTCTTTGGAAAGATTTAACAAACTAATCCATATACGTTCTAAATATATTACCTCAGCTCTGAAAGTATTCTAGGACTGGTTTTATTTCCATTCTTTGTTCTCTGTACAATACACTGAGTCATAGGCGGTGATTCAATAGTCTAATAGTCTATACATACTTAACACCACCCACAATTATTGTACAGTCTATAAGTAGTGTTCATAATTTTGTCTTACAGCTGCAAACCGAATACTATTTTTACAATCAAAATAATAACCAGTATTCAAACCTGTGGCAAAAATCTTGGTTATTGTGGCTCTAAAATCATCACATTTATTTTTCCTTATCAATGCATAATGTCATTCTCCAAATCCATACAAGTTGGCAAGTATGAAAACATAAACTCAACAGAAGGCACTATACAATCTCCATTGTTGACGATTGACGGTGATTTGTCGAACATTTTAAAGCACACATTACAGTTTAGTACAAATTTGGTGTATTCTTACCTGCATCGTCATGTTCTGTCATAGAAGCACTGAATCTAGCACTAGATGATGGATTACCAGCATGTACTTTATGAACATCAGCTCTTACAATCTGTGATAAAACAAAATGAAGTTCAATATCCAAACAAAGTGGTAGTGAAACATTGCAATTTGAAGTTCAATATCAACAAAAATTGTGGTGAAACATGACAAAGTGAAGTTCACTATCTATTTTTTTTTCATACCTACATTATCAAAATTAATAATTTCCTGGGTATTTTGACCCTTTGTGATCTTACCAAAACCAGGTTTACATTTTCAGTTAATTTTTCTGTATTGTCAAATACAATACTGTTGTATCCTTTGTTTTCTTAGTACACTCATTAGTACTATAACCCGTCTGTCTAGCCAATTTCTGTACCAACAATATTCTCTTACCGCTTCCTCAACAATTGGCTGTGGTTTGTAAGGACTCTTACTTCTCTTCACGGAAGACTCTGGTGAGCTGTAATCTCCTAAAAATAATAATAACACATTTACACTTGATTTTTTTTTTTTTAAATAGTGACAGTTTCAGGAAATGGTGTAACATTACATGTATCAGTAATGCTAATAAAGCACTCACAAATGCCAAAATAAATGTATGGTTATTTTATAGAACTTCATGTATTTTCTTGATAACTCAATTCAGATCATGATGGTAGTGCAGCTTCAGTGTCAGTGTCTAGCATTTCAACACTTTCATTCTACCATTTCTTGATTGTTTGCTTTCTCATGTGGTTATCTTTTTTAAATATCTCGAAAATAATTGTACATAATAGGCATATCGTCTCAAGAAATCTCACCAACGGTCTTTAACCTACCATTTCTTGACTGTTTTCTTTCCCATGGAGGAGGAGGAGCTGCAAGATCAGAATAGTCATCTGCATGACTACTGACTACGGTTAAATCACTAGTTACTGATGATGGACGTTCTTTGCCCTAAAAAAATAACGATAAACTGAATATATTAGTGAGGTGATCAAACATTTCATACTATATACAAGCCAAAATGCATGTGCTCAAACAGAATATACAGGATTTATGTCCTAGTTGTTTTATGTCACAACAATGCACAATTACATTATAAGTTCTGTGGTTCTCAAAATATGAATAATTAAGACATTAACTTAGATTTATATCATTTTCTATTGTTCTACATTCAGCACATAACTACTTGGGACACGGCATAGATAAGGGTTTTTTCAATACCCAATCTTGACTCAGGGCAACATAAGCCTTCTATCTTTCTCAGCTGTAAGAAGAAAAATATTGCTGAATATTGTCTAAATGTCACATGCTTTTAAATTCAGCTGCAATACCATCTGCCAAAGATTGAAAGATTCAAGGTTGTTATTGCTCCTGTTGACCATAAACTGAAGATAACAAGTAACAGGGAGTGTAAACAACAACTAATTGTTTTAGTCATTCTCCGCCATTTTCTTGTTGTAAAATTGAAAACCATACATACAAATAGTCTCCACATGATAAAAGTTCAGTACATGTCATGCTTTCAGTAAATTTCCCTTTTTTCCTTTCTGAAAATTCTAATCCAGTTCATAGCAAATAAAAGCGTCTAAATAAATTCAAACCTGTCGTCTTGATTTATCAGGTTGTGCATAAATCACTTCTGGTACTATCTGTTGTTGGAATTGTTCTGCCTCCTTATCTAGTACATGATAAACTCTAGGAGATCGAGGTGATTCTGTTTCATCATCATCATCATCATCGACATCATCGTCTTCCTCATCATCATCTTCAGACTCTGTAGCACTACCAGGTGGTGTTACCATCTTTGGACGATCACTGATTGTGCCCACTTTGGGTTCAGGTAGTTGTTGTCTGCGTAAGCTCCCTAAAGTTGAGTACCTATACAGAGAAGAGGTAATTTGACAACTTAGGTGTACATGATTACCTCAACAAAATTCAACTAATCTCAGTAATATATCACCGACCACCATTCTGACTTTAAGCTAATGCCAGTAGTAATGGTAGAAAACATGACATCATTTCTATTGTTTCAACAGCTCTCCTAAGAAAATAATGCTTCATATATATAGTGGATACAGAATCACACAAACACAGAGCCCTGTTACTAGTATTGCAAAATAAGAATATTTCCCTACTTACACTACTTATCTTCAAATTTTGACCATTCAAAAGAAAAAAATTTCCTGTATGTTCAGTGCATGTAGAACACTATTTAAATAATTTTCATATCATAAACATTATGAAAATATTTTACACAAAATGCAGTAAACTTGAAATGTTTCCCAAATTGCTACAAGTCTTCAAACCTGTACCTACCCAGGGGCTTCCTCCATATCATCATAGTCATAGACCTCACTACCAGCCAGACTACCAATACTACTTGCTACCATAGGTCTTGATGGCCCACTGTCACTGTGTCGTCTGGTCCAAGTGCCTGTAAGCGTATCACCTGGATTGGTTGGTATAGCAATGGCTCTTCCTCTAAGACTTGCTGTCAACAAAGCTGTTGCCGTTGGTGATGGTGATCTCCTCAAGACTTTGGGACTGTCTGGAACTGCTCTTTGTGTCTGAGGGACAGCTGCTATCATTGGCTTGGGAAACAATGCCTGTCCAATGCGAGGCTGGAAACAATGAAATATTATAATCAATATTTGAAAATAGAATTATAAATATCATTTGTACAATAAGTGCATTTCTACATAGAATTTATTGGATTCATAAAAACTTGTGTTATTACTTGATCACAAAGTGGAAAAAAAGTTTCAATTTAAATATAAGCATGATAAGGAACTATTATTACTAAGGGAAGGGAGGGGGTTACAACATGTTTGAATGCAACATGCAATACTAATATTTTTGTACAAAGCTGGAATAAAAAATAAAACATGTCGATGTAATTTTGACATTCCATAATCATCCCCAGTTACCCTCTTTGCATCAGTGGAATTTTCCACATTTTATCAATCTCCTGGCCACTCACTTCCACATTTCTGTATTTCCTTATTTCAAGGTGTTTACACAAAAAGTGGGCTCTGTGCCAATATAGATTTATATTGACAGAAACATGTACATTTAAATAAATCAAAAATATTTCCAAGGTGGGGCAAGTTTTGACAACTTGACGTTCTATACTTGTATGTTAGTATAGAGGTTGGCAGTAGTCATTTTGCAACAGCACCTTCTAGGTGGCCGTATTATAACTATAGCAACAGAAATGCCACTCTTTCCGCAGTTTAAAGGGTCACAGTACAACACACATATTTCAACATGTTATCAATGGTATCTTTTTCTGTATAGCTAAGTAACATGAAGTAAAATGTTTACTGTTTTACTAAAGTTGGCTTGTATTGAAATTTGAGTATGTATTATTTATGATATGGACGAGGCCCCACCCCGTGTTATAATAATCACAAAATGACGGGTTCGTTAGTCACAAAATATAACCGACGCCTGCCGTTGTTGGCAGACGGCCAAATTGTTTCAACCGATGTTCAATGTTTCAGGAGTAGCATGGCACTTGGAATTTAAAAATACTTCCAAATATTAAACACTTGAAAGAAATCAAAACATGCAGGTGGATTTATTAACATACATCATCATGCAATTATGCAGTGTTGATGACGAATCTTATTATAATGAAGTAGCGTCAATTTCGTTGCCAACGCGATCTGCTAAATTACAAGCCACGAACGATCGCTGGATTGTTCGCTGATTATTTCATTTTAAACGCACTTTTGCGCTACAATTCTGACCGAATGAAGTCTTTGACTCCAAGTGCACTTTATGAACTCACCCATGTTTTGTTTAGTTTTTCTTTCTTCTTCTTTTTGCTCTTCTTATCCTTACCAGCCATTCTTACTATAAAAATATTCAAACAAGCTGACCTCTCTGCGCATGCCCATTAAGTGAAATGATGTCGAGGCTGGGGAATCCCTCGTACCTGTTGAACTTTTGTCAGATGTTTATTTTTGTAGTTACCTGTACTTCGCCAATGCCCGTTGGATCGCGAGGTTGAACTCCCCCCCCCCCTCCCGGTTTGTCTGGTTGTTTTGTCATGAAAATATCTCTAATATATATATATGGTTTTAAGATGAACTTTTGTGGAAATCTGAAATTTGCCAATGACCAACCGATTAGTTTCGGGCTAGGCTAAGCTTAGCTGCAATGATTGTAGCGTCTTGTTGCGGTTTTGTGGGGTTTTTCGTCTGTTTTGGTGACTTTTTAAGTTTTTGTGTTTAACCCGCACCGCACGAAAAACCCCACAAAACCGCAACAAGACGCTACAATTATTGCAGCTAGGCCAAGCTCAGAGAGTCGATTGTTGCATGTAAATATCCATTGCAGTCGTCGTCGTTAGTCGGTAATTTAATTAATTTGCATTTTTAATTAAATTGGTTAATTCAACAACAACTTGTAGCTGGAACACACAGCTGTTTAATTAAATCGACGCTTTCCAATTCGTGTTGAAATAAACGTAGATGGCACACGTGGGAATTAATTCCATTGCATTTTTAATTAAATCGGTTTTTCAGTTCATTAAAAACAAGTTGAGTATGGAATAATTGTGTTGTGTTTTAATTAACTTGGTGCTTTCCCTGATAAAAACAAACGTGGATGGAATACATGGTAGTTAATTACAACATGCAATAGTTTAATTAAATTGTGTTTTAATTAAATCGATGCTTTTCGATCAAATTCATGACAAATTTAAACAAAATGTGCATCACTATATAATTCATCTGATCTTTTTTAGTCCAAAAAGAATCGTGAATGGAGCCATTCTTCTCCACTGGCCACTGACTGTGATTGGAACCGTAAACTCCAGGGCCTGTGATATTACTAATACAACTTTGGATGATTATAACAAGACAATGAGAGACAAAATAAAAAATCCGGAGGAACGTTTTTTTGTTTATGTACATAGCTTTCATTTAAAGTTGAAAAGAGGACTATATTCAACTGTTTGTAACAGTTAAATAGCTTTAAGTGAAAATCACAGGTTTTGGGTATAGATCAATAATGTGGTTAAAAATGTAAAAAATCACCACAGAAACCACAACTTCATACAAAGACTCGACATAATTAATGAAAAAAAATGGTGTATTTATCTTGTCTTTACTGTGAAATGTGATGGAGGAAAAATGAGCTGACGAACCTGCATCTCAACCTTAATTGCATTTTTCATGCTATTTAATTCACAAAACTAATCATTGGTGGAGACACTCGTATTCAAGTACGAAAGCCTAATATTATTACAAACGTTGCATCATAAATTGGCATTTAATCTGAGTAGAGGATAGTGTCAGCCATCGACCTCCAACCATTTTCTAAAGTATACTATAGTAACTGTCATTATAAAAAGGATTACTAGACTGTTGACTGTTGTCGGTGATACTTCCATGGCGGAAGTAAGCGCTAAAACAAATGCTGACGTGACAACTATAAATCCGTAGTTTACGGGTGGACAGTTCCTATGGATAATACATACAATATAACAAAACTTGCAATTTATTGAGACACAAACATGGACTTATGCTATGTTGTTTCACGATATGTTTTTAAGTCGAAAACAAGGGAGTACCATTCTTGTTTCTTGTTGATTTGTTTGATTGGATTGGCATGTCACCTTGTTCTGTGTCTGTATATTTTATCTTTTTTAATAACTTTTTATGTACCGTTGCAAAGGTGTAATAAATAAATAATTAAATAATTAAATAAATGAAAATAAAAAATAAACAAAGCAAAATTTTATTTCTCAAAAAATACCAAATTAACGGTTTCTCATCCATGCATCATACTTGATACATACTTTTACTCGATGAATAGGGAGGGAGTAGCTCATGGGGAGTAAAAATAAGTAGCTGCACTACTGCCCTCATACTCTACGGCTGGAAAGTCCGCAATTACCCACAATGCCACTCTATTAGCGGAAGTGCAAAATTCAAACTTGTAAACAAGTTCTTATAACTAATAAAGTTGTGAATTTTTTCATTTTACGGATCACAAATGGCAGGCACCGCAGAATTTAAGACGCCCATTCACACTTCAAGAAAAAGTCGTTTGCCAGTTGCATCTCCCGCAATAACTATTCCCGCATCGCCATTTATGAAGAAATTGGGCTGTGGAACTGGAGTTACAGTCTACCTATATCAAAGGTGAATATTCATATCATTATCAAACAATCATTTGATCAGTTATTTTGACGGACTGTTGTTTCAAGTAAAGTATATACGATCATCTGTAAAGTCTTTTTAGGAGGATACGTCTTGACAGGACATTTTGGCATTTTATTTGTTTCGTAAAACCATAAGTTAATGATGATAAGCTGTATGTTGAATGTGATTGTGACACGTGACAATGGAGGTCTTTATAGAGAAATAATCACGAAAAAATAAAGAGTTCGTAAATTGTACATATGAAAATCTTAAATACAATTTAAGAAGTGGTAAATTGTAACAAAATATATTTAACCCAACCATGGAAGACAGTATGTATCTCCTCTTATACCTCCATGGCCCTACCTATCAGAACAAGTCTTATGAATATGATATTAGAACTAGAACTGTGGACACAAATTACAGGTGAGGGGATGGAGCGGTCACAACGGTGGGGTTTTTTTTGGAGGGAGTATCACTATTTTTCATGCAAGTATTTTGGGAAGGATCACTGTTTTTGTTCAATAATACAATATGTTTGATCAAATGTTCCAATGACAGAGGGGTGGTCGTCAAGGTCTTGGGGTGGGGGGGGGGGGTGGATCAATCGTTTTCACACACAGAACTGACCTCCTCGCCCATGTAATGTGTGTCCAGTCACTAAGTATGTATTTCATAACAAGATGAGATGTGATAGGTCAAATTGAATTGATAACAAAATACTTTTGTGTTTGTGAATTGTTTTCAGGAGTCCCATGCCAAGTGGTAGCATCAGATCACCATGGGCCATCAAAAAAGTAAAGGCAAAAACTAAGACACTTGGAAAAAACATGGAAAGAAGATTGAAAAAAGAAGCAGAAATATTGAAGGTAAGACTTAAAGGAATTCATGATAACTCCATGAATCTGTAGGATGTGACTTGTGCTGTCCAATCAGTCACACTTGTCATGCTGCCCTATCAGCCACACTTGTTGGGACTTCCTATAAAACTTTTACCTAACATGTATCAAAATGTAGGTCTGCAGTCTCTTTTAATGTGTCTTCTCTATTTTCAGAAATTAGATCACCCCAACATTGTAGGATATCGTGGCTTCACCAAAGCACCAGATGGTCACCTTTGTCTGTCCATGGAAAATGGTGAACAGTCACTTCAGGATCTCATAGATGAACGCCAAGACAATGATGAAGGTATTGCAAGTAAACATTACATTTTATAGCCTTTAATGGTGTAGTACAATGTATATTAAAAATAGGTAAATTGAAAGATTGAATGATACATTTACTGTTGATGCTCTCAAGTGACTGAGCTGTTTTGTTATCGTTTGCAAGATGCACTCACATGAACTGAATTTGTTGTTGTTTGCAGGTGTACTCTCAGTGAGTTGTTTTTGTTGTTAATAGTTGCATATACAGTAAGGTGTTGTTTTAGTTATTGTTTACAGGTACGCTCACAGTGAGTTCTTGTTGTTGTTTTGTTGTTTACAGGTACACTCTTAGTGCATTGTTTTTGTTTTTGTTTACAAGTACACTCTTAGTGAGTTGTTTTTGTTGTTGTTGTTGTTGTTGTTGTTTACAGGTGCCTTTCCAGCAGACCAGATGTACAAAGTAGCATTATCTGTAGCAGAAGCTTTGAAGTATCTTCATAATGACAAGAAACTTTTACATGGTGATTTAAAAAGTGGCAATGTTCTCATAACTGGAGACTTTAATTCAGTCAAACTCTGTGACTTTGGAGTGGCTTTACAACTTAAGGAAGATCTGTCCGGTCTCAAGGTAAGATTGACAGAGTTGATTTGAATTTTGTGTAATACTATGCTGTACTTGTAGTTTATATCTGCAAGGTAAACTATCTGAAAGGTTAAAAAAACAAAGATGCCATTTATAGACACTTTGTGTACACATGAAAAATGAAACTAAGAAATGTTAATTCTACATCATGTGAAGATGCAATCTCCCTTCACACTATAGTATAAATGAAGTTCAAATAAACAAGTCATTGTTGGTGAATTACTAATATTCTTATATTGAAATTTAAACTGAGACCTTGTAACAGAGACCTTAGTGCTCATAAAGTACACACAAATATCCAAGCACACACACACACACACACACACACACACACACACACACACACACACACACACACACACACACACATGGACAAAGAGAGACAGACAGACACACATGCACGCTTGCGCCCACACACACACACACACACACACACACACACACACACACACACACACACACACACACACACACACACACACAAACTCTTTGCTTCTGTACTTGCATAAAAACCCAACAGATAGTTTGGGATCAAATAATTGTAACCCACCGCAATATTATCACATTCAGTGTTGTGTTTCCATTGTCATATACAGAATAGAGGTGATTTCTACATTGGTAGTGATCCCTGGAAATGTAAGGAAGCTGTCATAGGGGCTGAAATCACTGATAAAGCTGATATTTTTTCTTATGGATTGATTATATGGGAAATGTTGGCATTGTCAATACCCCACATAGATTTACTAGGTAAGTTATTTACAACACTAGTTGAACTTGTATCAGGGCAGAAGGTAACTTCTAGATGGTAACTCTGAGTCCTTTACAAGATAGGGCCTGTCTGTGTCAATACAGCACAGTTTCAACTTCATAAATATTTCCCAGGCAATCTTGTGCTTCTGAGATAAAAAAAATTATGAAATAATTCTGTATAAAGACTGTATTTTTTCTCAACTTGAGTTTGTCGATGACTGGGTTTTTAAACTATTTTGTCTTAACACTGTTGGTCAAGGTTTTTGAGCCAAGTCTGGGTTTGATTACAACCAGCGACAGGCAAGCATTTACAAGCGAAACTTGTTACAAACAGGGAAAGTAAATAAATGGATTGGCATAACACTTGGTACAAAATGTTGGAACTATACTACTCTTTACATGAGAGCTTGCATTCACAAATGCATTTCAAGTTCCCCTGGCATTTCATGTACACATAACGATGCCTTAAAACTTCTTATCAAACCATGAAATGTAATACAAGTCTCTGCTGTTCCAACATGCTGTGCCAAGTGTTATTAATCCAATTCATTTATTTACTTTCCCTGTTTGTAACAAGTCCCGATTGTAAATGCTTGCCTGTCACTGGTTGTAAATATGCCTTACTTATTGTATGAAGAGTGTCATTCAGTTTAACTCTAACAAACAATGTATGTTTTCCCCAGGTTTTCTCCTGCATTGACATGGAACCGTGAAGGACAGCCCTCTTTTGAGATCCCATTTTGTAACCGTAGATCGGATAAATACATAACTGTAATACAAAAATTTGGTTTAATTTCTTCTGGAATTGTCCCTTAAGAGCAATCTAGTATTTAGTCAAATAAATGGTTCATTTCAGATTACACAGATGATGAGAGCTTTGATGACAGTTTAGCCGAGGAAAAGTTTAACGCAGCACTCGGTAGTCGACCCTTGATCCCTGATGAAGATGAATTACTTGACAATCCTGCCTACCAACCACTGATAGAGTTATTCTATTTATGCACCAATGAGAATCCTGCAAGTAGACCATCAGCTAGTAAGGTGGTAGAAGCACTCAAAGCTGTAAGGTAGACCGTCTGTTAATAAAATAGAAGCACTTGAAAACAGCAAGGTGGACCGTCTGCTAATAAAATAGTAGAAAACGCACAAAGCTGTGAGAGCATATAAACTATTACTTTTACAAACTACAGACTGACTGGTATTTCATAGAGCTGCATTTGCTGTTACTGGTATTCTGTACTTTGAACCACAAAGGGGACTTTACCTGTGAAATGAGTAATTTGACTCTTTGTATTTCTGAAACAACAACTCTTGAATCACGTAGACCAAGGAAAGTCATGCTGGATGATGCATTTCCATAATACATGTATGTAGCATATGTGCACGTGAAATTTAACTTTACTGGAAAATTCTAGTTTATTTCAGATATATATGGTTATTCATACCAACTTTTAGTCTGCAAGGTATGCCATGATGGGGTGCCCTCACATATCGGTCAACCCCTATCACAATGAGAGGAGGCTGGTGAGGGCAGAATGGCATGATGTATCTTACAGGCTATAGGGATGATATAGAGTTTATACAATCTTATGAGTGAGGAAATGTGCTATCGAAAAACCAAGGTAGACACAAGCTAAAACTATTGTTACTGATTGTGGTGAATTACACTTGTGAGTGATAGTGATAGAGGTGCCTTAGTTATGTAATCAAGATAGTGTAAACACAGAATGAGGTGAATGTGCCACCACACTTCAGTAAAACCTATAAACAGAAATGCTGCCCTACTATCTGTATATTACATCAGTGTTCGTTGATAGCATATATCATGTATATCATTGTGTGTGTCTGTGCACAGACCCTACACTACATGAAAGATGTCTATGGTCTTAGGTCAATGTCTGTGTTAGTTCCTTGATAGTTGATCTGCCATTGTTGTACCTTCCTGGCATTGCTGAAAATGCTTGACCCACTGAAATGGTGCTGTTTTTTAGTATAACTTACCTTCGGTGGTCTGGCTGGGTAATTGATCAAAACAATATATCAGTAATAAGCAAATTATTACTCTTTCTCCCAAGGGGATATTTGTTTGTACACAAGTAATTCCTAGTCGGACAAAACAAGTTTAGATTTGAAAGATGTGTAATAAATCACACATGACACATACACTTTTGATTGATTGAATCCCATTTTATTTAATTATCCATTCTCTGGAGTATTTCATGAAGGAATACATGGAATTGGAAGTTGTTGAGGTAATTTAGTGGTCTTTCTCTTCCCAGTTAAATGTGGGAAGACTAGGTCGTCAGGAGATAGTGAGTCTGACTATTGGTAGTTTATTAGTCTTTCTTTCCCAGTTATCCAGGAAATGGTTTAAGTCATGAGATAATGACTACTGAAATTATTACCTAGTAGTTGAGCCTTCAGTTTTCTATTAAAGATAGACACAAACTAAAACTATCGTTGCAACATGTTGATACAACAGTGATAAGCTATTGTATGGACACTGGTTTTATTATAGTCTCAGTAGGGAGGAGTCGCTGAAAACAAGTTTATCTCCGAGTTTCAGGAACTTGCATTACTGTTTAGGGACTTCCAGTGTTTACACTATCTTGATCTCAGGGTGATTAGATTCGCACAACAGAAGAACCGCTATCACCAACGTATGTAATCTACCACATTGAAGAACAAATAGATTTAGTTTGTGTCTATCTTAGTAAACTGAAGGCTGGATTACCAGTGTCGTAAATTATGACACAACTTTCTGTCTAATCTTGAAATAGCTTACTGATCGGTATATTTGTCGAATAATCTTCTTTATTTTTGTTTCGTCAAATTTGCATATTGGTGCATTTGCACTTTGAGACATATATGCTATTATTGTAATAATGTTTGCCGCTAATAAAAGCTAAGTTTAATATTTAAATACATAGTTTTATGGTTTCAGATTTTTGTTCCTATTACCTCTAAATTGAAAATTCTAATTACTTTTTCAAAAGATACTGTCAATTTATGATGTCAATGTGTCATCGGTCACAATTTTTGTCAAAATACAATATCTGATTTGTCATACAACCACTTTCTATACATGTGGCTTTTGTTATATTTGTAATTACCTCAGCAGAACTAGATCTGTAAGATACAGACAAGCCTGGTATGGCTGAACAACACACCGTATCTTGCAGTCTAAACTAGATACATCACTTTTTATCCGAAAGAGATTTCCATTTGTATTATATAATTTGCCATTTCTAGATATTCATACACTGATTTTCAGTGCAAATAAAAAGAAAATCAGAATTCTTTGTGTTTTTGAGTCTTCATTCCACAATGTTGCAGTTTATGAGTTTATGATGTCGTTGTCATCGGGAGCCACACAACTTGACATTTTAAAATGGTGCCTTCAATAATACCTATAAACTTTCAACTTTTTTTTACAGGTACTTTTTAGTTCTATGCATCCAAAAAGGAGATTCTGTATGGGTATGGACAAAGATAATGTTAGGGAACCATACTATATATTGTAACTATCAATTTCACAAAGTCACAGTCTCTCTACCACTGTGATCAAGATAATATGAAAAATGTTACGAGCAGTCTTATCAATACATTTCTGGGATATATGATGCCATTCAATAACGTTGTGCATTTAACGTTATTTTTAAATCTTTCATTGAATTTGGGCACATCTCTTTCATTGTCAGTCAAATGAATTACTTTTGGCACTATGTTCTTTTATTGGCACGATGGGAACTCTTTAAGACATTGGTCTACAAAACCTGACCATTGGTGGTGCTCTGCTTGTGAAGAGCGCCACCAACGGTGGGAGTATGACTAAGGTGCAGTGTGCTTCCCTGAGGACAGTGGTAACTTATGTCATCCAAAAGTTAAGATGTCTGACAACACAGTTCTTTGGCAGTGGTAAATGCATATTAGGAACCAGAATTTACTTAAAAGTATTTGACATCTTTATTTGTATGGAACTTTAATTGTTCTTCCATACTTGTACGGTATTATTAATTCCACGTCTTAACTACATAAGATGAATTGCATATGGATTGCCTACTAAATTATGGATTGATCGCATTACACAACAAATGTAATGTTATGTAGATCACTCTGTCGTAATGCTTTAACATCAGAAATGTTTTCCTGATTATAACATATCATTGTAAAAATCAACCCTACCACCTTGTCACTTGTGGATTTCCAACTGAATGTTTTGGCTATCCACTAGTGAAATTGTCGTACACCTCAATTTAACATTTTAAAAAAAATTACTTGATATAAGTTTTGCACACCATGCTGTACATAGTGATTGATTGATATACAAACTATATATTGAAGCCATAGTAGCTATAACTTTCCTGTTGTTTTAATTTCTATCAAAACTTTATGAAGAACATCTCATAAAATTGTCAGGGAGTCTTTACTGTTGCCTCCATGATGAGTAATACAAGCCCCTTACTCACGCCATATCCTATCTGCTATTATAACATGAACAAGCCAAGTTGTATGCATTTGAACAGGAAATATGGAATTAACCATATACCCTGGTTGTTCTATGTCACAAAAAGTTTGTCTATGTCATAGTTTGAAATATGTTGTTGAGAATCACCATTATATTTCAAGCTTGCACAGGCATATTCTCCAATGTTTTTCTTCATTCCATCACAAAATACTCATGACAGGGCTTTTGTCGCTACTCGTCTCCAACTCATAATGACAAGGCCCCTTAGGTCACTCATTTTCTTCAGCTAAATGAAGAAAGATATTGGGGAATAGTATCTAGCATGGAAGTTTGTAAGTTTTGATTTTCAGGTATGGAGCAGAAATTATTTTCACAAGACAATAACGTCTAGTTGGCCACATTATAACACTTTATAATTTGGCCTTAGAACATACTAAAGCTAGCAGAAGAACATCAGTGAGTTATCTCACTGAATACTAAGACTAAGAAATTGGCTAAAAATTACAGCTATGGTGGCTTTAAGTCATAAAATTACAGCTACAATGACTTTACGTCACACTATATCTCTTTAGGATTATAAGTTATTGTTTTTGAAGAACTCACAAAAATTGTACAACTTCTGTCAAAAATTACTCAAATGTCAATATTTTTTTAGAAAAACGTTCGAGTAGATATCCCAATAAAAATTGTACATGAAATATATCCCCAAGTCCTAATATTTTAGGACAGAATATACAATTAACATAAAAACAAAAATATACATATTAAACAACTGCAGTTAATTTATGGAGCGAGTGATTCTCACTTTGGTCTAAAAAAACATTAACTTTTCTTCCCCTCAAGTGAAACATCCACTGTAATATGGTTTTATCTGCCGCTAGGCTTTCCCCACATTACTGAATAGTACGTTTTTCCTTTCATCTCGTAACCAACAACAATTTTTGGACTGTACGTTAAACCTTTAAGTTTGTGAATTTCTTCTTTGAGTTGTGATTCAGATAATTTTACATGTACAAGCCAGTCTGCATATTTCTGTTGGCAAAAGACAGCAGAAAATTTCACACCACCATCTTCTTCTTCTGTTCTTGCGTCTAAGTAAAACAGAGTTCTCAGTGCCTTTGCGTTTTGTTTGATTAGACCGTCAAGGCTATGCATAGAGATGTTGGTATAGGATTTCCAATTTGAAACCTTTTTGTCTTCAACCACCACAGTAACATAATTCTGTCCGTTGTGATTTTTCACGGTTTGAACTACCGGTACTTGTCCATTTTCCTTCACCTCTGCTAGTCTCTGTTCATATTTTCCTAACTTTTCATGCCAGTTGATATGCTTACCGCCGTTTCCTCCGCTACCAACTACTACAACATAATGTATGTGTCCATTGTGTTTGTGACTCACATAGCTTGTCATATATTGAACATTAGGAGAACTCAGCGGCCTGGTAGAAATTATTTCATTGACTTTATAATTATCGAGATCATAGAATACCTCGATGGTTTCTTCATTTTGGGGGTTTTGCTGAAAAATAACACTGAAATAAGTGTTTCCTTTTATGATGTGTCCATTGATCCAGATGGGGTAAAATTTGTAATATGCTAATGCAGCACCGTAGGCTTGTATCTGATGTTCAGCTAGTCTGTATTTCATTAGAATGACCGATCCGTCTGTCACCCTATGAATAGAGTCGGCACAGTCGGTTGTAAACAAGTCTTCATCTGGCCAATGTTGAACAGTATTAATGGCATTAGTCATCAACTTACGAATGTCTTTTCTGTTGTTCTGACTCAACATAATCACGTAACTTTCCACGGTTTTTTGTACATGTCTTCCTTGCTGTGTGGACATAGCTTGATTATACAATATTAATTCGTTGTCGTGAGTGTCAGCAGTCTGCCACCAGGAGTTATGAATGTTGATGTGAACACCTAACCCGTGCCAAGTGTTGGAGTGTTCATTTATGAACGGACGTTCAAGCATATTTTGTAAACTTTCTGGTACTAAGATGGAAGGTATTTTCTCGCTGAATCTCAGCAGATCATAGACTGTCGAGTACCATCCCAATGCAGAATCTAAGAATTCGTAGGCGCTTTGACGATCAGCTAAATCGCTTCCTGCTAAGGCATCAAATTTGAGATTTGAAGAAGTATGATCATGTTCCATTGGCCCAATCTGAGTTTGCCACATACCAAGTGGAGTCAGAATCTCATCTGTGATATACGTTTTGTACTTTCTTTTTGTCACAGCTTCAATAACACGTCCTAAAACTAAATACCCAAAGTTTGAATACTGATATTTTGTTCCGGGTGTAAAATCAAGTGGTTGCGTTATCATATATTTGATAAAGTTGTCTGGAGATTGGTTGCCACGGATATCCATTGCTTCAGCATTATCAGACCCTTGTGATAGATGGATTTTATTGAGCACTGCATCATAAACAGGATCGTCGCGATGGTACCAACCTCCGGAATGTTGTAATAGGTACCGGACTGTGATTTCATATATCCTTGGATCTGTTATCTGATGGTGCTTTGCCAAGTGTAAATGTGACAGGATGCCGCTATCACCAAATACACTTTCATCAAGTCCAAGTTTGTTTTCTTGTACCAGTTTCAAGATACCCACTGCTGTAATAGACTTGGAAATGCTAGAGGAGTGCAGTAGTTTGGATGGCAGCATGTCAGAGCCATCTACAGTATGACCATAGCCCTGTGTATACACCAATCTGCCATTACTCACGATACCAATAGTTGCTCCTGTATATTCATTGTCTTCCAGAAACGATATTAGTGTTCTATCCAGTCCTGAGAAGTCAGGATTTTGGTCATTGGTCAGAGTTATTGGACCTGAAATATATAAATGACAGAAAAACTTTTGAAAATAAATAAACTCTAAACTATAAAACTGACATCAATAATCTTATTTTTGATTTAAAAAAAAAAATTGTTGTAATTTTGAACTTATAATTCAAGGCCCATGCAGTTCCCATTAGAATTAATATTTAGGGGAGAAAAACAGTTGTCTGGTAGAGTTTACAAAAAGTTGGTCCAGAACAAAAGAATAATCCTATGTAATCCTTATGGCTTCCCTGATTAGATTTAACTCTAATATGAAAACCTGACCCTGGCATATACAACTTGAAATGTTATATTGTCCATAGCCTGTCTAAAGAAAACGCTTTCTCCAGAAGAATAGATTTAAAGTGCCTATTTTGTACTAAAGATTCATATTCGGTCTGTCCATATCACTATGCACTAAGATGGACAATTATGTTGAAATGAAAATGAAGAAGTGAAAAAATGTCACAAAACTTATAGCCATAATTAAAGGGGAATGCCACTCCAGGAAATAAAAAGGCATTTTTTTTGTAAACTTTCATGTGTGGAAATTATGTAAATTTACTGGGCAACACAACATAAGGCAACTCATGAATTTGGAAATTTTGATTATTAAAGTCTGATGTATTTAAACTTTTCAATCCCCCCCCCCCCCCCCCCATGATTTCGACCTGTTACTGTATTATTTTTCATCTGTTACTTGTCCTGTTTTCAGCCTTAATGAAATTAATGAGTTACATGTATGTGCAGTCAGGCTTACACAAATCTTTTCACAGGGACAAAACTTGTATTGGCATGTACTCGTAAGACAAAATAGTTCACACTTTTTCTTTCAGCGCTGGAGTCAAAGATTTCATCTGGGCCTGAACAAACAGTAGAAGTAAATGTTTAATGTCAGTACTAATGATAGACAGACAGATTTGTTGTTGCTGGCACACACACTCCTGTGAAAGATTCACAAATACTAGTGATTCAACTTTAAAGCTGCACTAGCTGCAACTGTGACAGGGTTTGGTTTTTTGGGGGAAACTGCTTTGTTAGATATGACTTACTTATAATATTGTACACCCTGAACAGCATTGAATCGCCTGTGGGTAAACAGATTTGTGTAGCCAAACACATAATATGGTACAAGAAATCCAATCAAATTGATTTTTGGGTCAACACCCAAAAATCAGCACCTCTATATAGATCATGATTTGGACCTCTTACTATACTACTTTTGAATAAAACTGACCTCTAATTAACATTTACAATGTCTCATTATTAGAATTTTAACAATTTTCAGTTAAGAAATCATTGGTTGTCAGTTTGAAAAAATGACACTCAAGTTACAGCTAGTGTGGCTTTAAAAGAATACCCACAACAACAAATCCTTCGGTCTACTTTAACCACATCAGTATACATCAAATCAATTTACATACACAGCCTCCAAACCACACAAAGACTTGATTTAGGAACCCTAATTAATTGTGTGAATGCAGACCATGAATCACAGCTAAGACAAAAATTGTCAATCCTCTTATTGAAAAGTGTGAATGCTAGTC
Organism: Glandiceps talaboti; assembly: GCF_964340395.1. Lineage (NCBI taxonomy): Eukaryota > Metazoa > Hemichordata > Enteropneusta > Spengelidae > Glandiceps > Glandiceps talaboti. Next base: position 13,663,772 of record NC_135555.1, on the reverse strand, counting down.
TACAAATCCTGACAAGATAAAAACTTTCAAGTTACACAAAATACAATGCAATTACTGGTAATTGTTTTCAGGCCTTGACACCTTTATGACTTTGATGTATTTGATAGCGGACTAATTTCACTTACAATGATTGGAATGGCCACCTCCATACCAGCTTTAAAAAATGTGGTATGTTTACCACCATAGTCTCATAGATTGAACTTGAGCAAGTCCATTTAGAAAAGTGGTCAACAATGGTAGTGGAATGGCCACATACCAGCTAAAAGATGTGATATTGTGTTTACCACAAGCCACACATAGTGAACTTTAGCAAGTTTGTTGTGAAAAGTGGCCAACAATGATTTTATAGTCACTTCCACACTTGCCTACCTGTAGACTAGAGAACGACGATCACTACACTATTCCAGTATTCTAACTGACATTTTGAATTTTCACTCCATATGGGAATTCTAATTCAAAAGTACAAAATGTGAGTTAGGATAGTGGAATAGTGTAGCGATAGCTATTCTCAAGTCTACAGGTAGGCTGCTTCCACACCAGCTAAGAGATATGTGTCACTACAGTGACACTTATTGAACTCTCACAACAAGTTTGTTATGAAATGCGGCCGACAATAGTTTTAATAGTGCCTTCTATACCAGCTAAAAGATGTGATGTGTTTACCATTACAGTCACACATACTGAACTCTAACAAACAAGTTCGTTGTGGAAAGAGGCCGACAATGGCTTTAATAGTCACTTCTATACCTGCTAAAAGATGTGACGTGCTTACCACTGCAGTCACACATATTGAACTTGATCTGCTTTACAACTTACTCTTTGTTCTATTCAATACATGGAATGTATAGTGCCTCATAATTCATACCAATATAAAGAAAATGAATGTACCACTTCATTGTGACAAGCGGCCATTGTAAGCTGACCTAGAGAATGAACATGCCACTGAAGTCAAGTCATTCATTACCACAGAAGAATACATACTGAGTCTTTACCAAGGGAGGGCAAGGAGTATTTTCATAATTTGTAATCGCCCCCATTTTACTTTTCATAAACTATAAAACTTCAAAACAAAAATCGGTAAACCTTAATTTGAAGTCTGTCGTACTTTGTGAACACAAATTCATTTTCTTCACAATTTGTTTTAAAAATGCTGTGTTCTACATCCATCCATGTATTTATAAAAGACAATTTATCAAAATATCATACAACATGCAAAAATCATGTTCTTGTAAAATGTAAAGATGAAGCTATTTTCTGTTATTCTTTCAGGCATAAACGTAAACGATTCGAGAGTAATTATATATGAATTTCTGATTTTCCTTTACAGTTTACTTGCTTCACAGATGCCTCCTTGCCCACCCACTTGACTTGACCACATCAAGTATGATCATGTCAAATTTGATTGTTTTTGGAAGCAGTACACGTTTTTTTTTTTGCGTTCTAGAATATAACGATACTTTTGTTTTCAATCCCCATTTGTCTCTACTTGATGGCTGCATGAATACGACCTTTTGATATCGTATACCTACTAAGATACCGAATCCCTAATTGCACTGTATGAGTGAATTGTTGCAGCTATCACAACACAGTATGGCGACTGTTCAAGAAGTAATGAGAGACTATCCAGGTACAGGACAAGGTCAAACTCAATAGCTCTGTGACAACATGTACCAGTGGCAAACCTTACCGCAACAAGACTTGCGGCTGACTCCATTTAGTATCAAATTTATGTAACTACATTGGGGGGTAATCGAAGTCCAATCTATGTGGTATCAAATTTATGTATCTACATCAGGGGTAATCTAAAGCCCCACTATTTAGTGTCAAGTTTATGTATCTGTATTTGGGGGATGGGGGGAGGGGGTAATATGAAGCCAAGGATTAGTAGACTTTGTTGAGCCATGAGGGATTACTATAGATTATCCAATTATACTGGATATACAAAATTTGTACTGCTCTGTTCAAGGGATGATTTGGAACGAAAGTTAGAAGAACCTGTTTCAAGTATGTTTAGAACAAGTCTACAGCAAAGCTTTGACACTAATACAGGAAGTTTTTCCTATCTTTCCCACAAGATCACCTAAAGTTGAAGGTCTTACAAAGAAATACAAACACACAAGTTCATAACACACAAACAGAGTAACTCACTCACTCACTAACTCACTAACTCGCTCACTCATTTACAAACTAAAAGAAGAAAATTGTTGCCCAAATCCTAACTTGATAAACTGTCAATTTTGACCAATGATCAAGAAACACCTTTACTCTAAATTGTTTGTTTATAGACATAAGCTATGTTTACAAGTTTTTTTATGCAAGTGAAAATACATACTTAAAACCTCAATATACTATTCTAGTTCAATGTAAATATCCGTGTAAGCTATGATGGTATTAAAAATCCTTTCCAGGCACTGTTAGCGGAATGTGCAAACTCAACCTGAGCCCTTTTAAATCACAGTCCAAAAACAGGAATGAACAATCTGATGAAACTTGACTAAATACCGCAACAAAGAATATAAAGTATTGACATGTGTAGCTGACAAATTCTGATGTGATTTATAAAACCCCTCTAGACTATACAACTCCGTGAGTGTATATGTCAAACAGGTGATGTGTCTCAGATCTTAGAGTACTTAACGCAAACTATCCCACTTAAATAGTGGCATTCAGATACTTGAAGTATCAAACTACAAGAATATCCAGTTAATAGCACTGTTCAGATCGCCTGTCTCCCAACATTGGAATCGTAACAAAATAGCCCTGTTAAATGCACCGTTCAGATAGACTGTCAGCCAACAGGGAATTAGAAACAAAATATGCATGTTGTCTGATTGTGTATAACTTGATCATTGCTAAGTATTGAGACAGCCCCTAGGTATTTAACCCAATCTTAAAATCTTAATGGGGTGGCAGAGAGGTCACCACAAAGCCATTACCGTACAAAACAAGACACGAGTATCGCACATGAACTGACAATCAGAACTATGTGTGTGTCATTCTAGTACTCTCTCTAATGCTGTATTTTGTAATTGTACCACATAGAACACTTCAAACTATGAAAACATTCACTAAATTACAATACTGTGTGGTACGACAAATCTCTCCTGGAGAAGTTGAAAGTTTCGTTGCTGTCAATCAAAAAACACAATTGCCTATACTGACACCAGAATGTTCAAAATTCTGTTTCTACAGTAGCATGATGTGGATCTTTGTTTTTTTTCACTTTCCCTCTTCATATTTTCTGAATCAAAAGATAAGAATTCATCTCACTTAATAATCTTCATACCAGTACAGTAGTCATCAAAATCACCACTACATGCAGTTCTTAACTTTGACAATTTTTTAAATCAATTTTCTCCAACTCTGTGACTTTTTTTTTAGCAAAAAAATTTTTTTTTAGTTTTATTTTTTACTTTCTACAACGTGTGTGACCTTGCACCCAGTGGCTGAGATCTGCCAAATCCTGCCAAACAAAAGCCATTGCCAACTAACTGTTCCTGAGCTTTTATGTAAATCTTCACTGGGTTGATCTCGGCAATATCTTCTTGCACAGACTCTAAACTAACTCTTCATCAACTTATGCAATGTGGATAAAAATAAATTTATGTCAGTTCCTAAAAAAATTTAGAATTCTAAACATGTGGAGAAATATTCAGATATTGAAATGAAGCAACACACTTTTCTAGGCCTGTATTCAATCATTACATTCAGGTTAACATCAGTGACTGAATTAAACATTCGTTTCTGCAAATCATTCTGTCATCTCTCTACATGCTTTGTGTACGTCAGACCTGAACCCCCCCCCCAAAAAAAAAAAAAAAAAAAAAAAAAAACCTCCTAATTTAGTAGGAAATGTAGCTCAAAAACTTATCTGAAAAATAAATTTGCAGTTTTAAGAACTTTCAAAAGCTAGCAATAACATGTATTCTTTAAAACTGAGCTACAAATTTCTCATTTAAACTGCAGCTGACATGTTTGGTCTAATTTCCGGTAGCATTTATCAAAACTAAATATGTTTATAGTCCGGTCTTACGCATAGCTGAAATGCCAATGTCTACCCAGCACATTTCAGTCTCAAAAAAAATTTCGTCATGACAAAAAACATACATCAAAGTTGTTCCTGTTGGTTGTACAAATAGGAGACACTATTATATAGACACTATTTCCTGGCCAGTAACTTTTCTTGAACAGCTTGAAACACTTTGTATCCATTATCAACTAAATTCTTGGCTTAAAAGTCAGACACAGGAAAGGGTGGTTTTCATATGGCAGATACAGATAGCGATTGTTGTTTCACTACTAGAACAATTGAGTGTAGTAATACTCACTAAAATCTGAGATTAGTTGTCATGGCAATGCAATCAGACAGACTAGCAGATTACTTTGCTATTGATGTAGTTTTGAAAAACTTGACAATGGGGATTTGAAGTGTTGTATAATAAATACAAACTTTGAACCTACATAACTGTTAGTGCCATTAGACACCCTTGTGATAAAAGCTTTGAAAACAATTCAAACTCACTGTGTGCTTTCCTAATTAAAATTGCATGCTTGGACAAGAATTATTGTGAATATGTTTGGAAATCGTCAAAATAACATTATTTCAGCAAGTAGCCTCTTAGCAATGTTTTCCTCAGTAAATCCATTGATACTAAATTTAGACAGCACAATTTTTTTTCCAGTAAACAACAACAGACACAGCCAGAGTGCTCAAAATGTTGTAAACTTCCAAGACTATATGTAGCAAATGGTAGAATACTCTCCCTAAATGTTCTCAAATTTTTCGCAAAGCATAAAACTTGTTCTGGCACGCAAAAATGGCTCTCAACAACCTAGCTGAAAATTGACATATTTCGCCAACTGAAATTTAGTTTAACTTATACCTGTATACTCTGTGGAGTATTTCATTTCAAGGCCAGAAATTTTAAGGAAATTGAAGGAAATATTTATTAATGTACTTAGATGTTTTTATTTCTCTTTCTACTCTTCTGATTCATTCATGTCAACTCAGTGGATCTGTGACTCTACTACATTCATTCGTAGACAACTAGTGTAGCAGAGTCACAGCTCCACTGCGTAGACATGCTACTGATTCAGATAAAGATACATACGCTGGAAAGAACTTTTTTTTTCAGAAACATTAGCCGAGATTGGCTTATTGTCTACATCACTGATCTGTGACCATGCTAAAGCCCATTCTAGTACCTTACTGTGGGTAGTTACAGATCCAGCAACATAGACATCTGATGGGCTAGTGAGTAAGACCCCAGTTTATCAAGCTGTTTGACCTCTCCTCTAAGAAAAAAGTACTTCAATTGGTATTTTTTTTCACGGATAAGAGATAAAACGATAACAGCAAAACACAAAGCATATACACCAATAAGTCAGGTGTGTGTGACACTTAAACTGGGACAATATTTGAATAACTATGGACCCAAGGTAAAGTACCTACCATTAGCATACTTTAAGTTAATTAGTATGTCTATTTCATGCAAAAGTAGAAACATCAACATGTGGACATTTAAACCATAGACCCTGAAGTGAACAAACCAGGCATGGCTATTACTAACAAGAACACCACATAGTGTGTTTGTAAATTGACTACCACCCCTGGGGGCACACCTAGTAGGGCTTGGCATGTATGTATTTTTATCTATTATTCCTGGGGGTATATTTGTCAAGGTTATAATTGTTTAGTATGTCGGTAAATTGTCTACCATCCCTGGGGCACATCTGGCATGAATACAGTTTTACAACATGTATGTAAATTAGTTATGCATTGGGGGGGGGGGGGAGACACCTAGTATGACTGCAATTGTATGTCAATTAGTTACCACCCATGGGAGTACAACTGGTATTGGTAAGATTATAATTACATGTAAATTACCTACTGCCCCTTGAGATACACCTGGTAGGACTACAGTTATATATAAATTACCTACCACACCTGGTATAAGACTATAATTATTTTTCAATTACATATCACCCTTGGGAGTGCACCTGGTGAGACTATAACTATATGTAAATTACATACCACCACTGGGGTACACCTGGTGAGACTATAACTATATGTAAATTACATACCACCACTGGGATACACCTGGTGAGACTACAACTATATGTAAATTACATACCACCACTGGGGTACACCTGGTAAGACTATAATTATATGTAAATTACCTACCACCACTGGGGTACACCTGCTGAGACTATAATTATATGTAAGTTACCTATCATCCCTGGGGGTACACCTGGTAAGACTAATTATTTGTCAATTATATACCACCCCTGGAAGTGCACCTGCTGAGACTATAATTATATACATGTATAAATTACCTATCACTCCTGGGGGTACACCTGGTAAGATTATAATTGTATAGCATATATGTAAATTACCTATCATCCCTGGGGGTACACCTGGTGAGATTATAATTATATAGCATGCCATATGTAAATTAGCTATCACTCCTGGGGTAGATCTGGCAAAACTATAATATTGTATAATTTAACTGTAAATTATTTAGAACCCTTGGGATATACCTGGCAAGTTGTATGGCACATGATGAATCATTTTAACTCTACTGGGGATCACACCTGGCGTGATTTATTAGTACAGTGAATGTATAAATTGTCTACTATCCCTGGGGGTACATCTGGCAAGGATATAATTATATATTATTATGTAAACTGTCTACAACCCTTGGGGGCACACCTGGTAAGGTTGACTTAACATGTATATATTTTCAAGGATAATTAACTATGTGTAGTGTATATCTATACAGGATATGTACTGAACCAAGTCCAAAAAACTTCCCACCCTAGAAACTCCCTGATGTGTATGGATGATTATATATCACTAGCAGATATGCCTTGTGGCTATACCAGGTTCGATGAATGAAACCATGGAGGTATAAGGGAAGAACTAATGAGTAGCTTCACTGGTGTCTTGGTAGGAGTATAAAGGCTGCTGTGTTTGCTGTGTACTGTTTGGTTTTTTATGGTTGATTTACCGAGACTTAGACGGGAGGAGCACTTTCCAGTATAATAAGGAAATCTACAGAAAGGCAAATTTACTGCTTTTTTCTTCAGGGTAAACTCTATATTTTACCCCTGATTTATTTGGCTTCGTTTATGTTTATAAACCAGTTTTGACTATTGGAGTTTTACAAATAAAGCAAGCATTGTATAAAAGTGTTTGCTGAGTTTTAACGAAGGTATTAGCATTTTGGAAAAGAAGCACAAGCATTGTCATGTTTTTTTTGACAGTTTCTATCACAGTATTAGCATTTTGTACACAGAGCATCTTACAAGTTTACATATCTTCAATGACTTGATCACTTTTACTTATCTTATTTAAGCTGTTAGTATTGTCTTTTATCTTTCTAATTCTTTGCATAAACTTTGGTCACTTTCAAGCCCCTTTCACTGACTCCACGACTTAAGAGGCCCTTAATCTGTATACAACTCTGAGATTACCATCATGAAGTGTCCAATTGTCTCTCAGCATACAATCACTGATGGAAGGAAGTCGTATTCATGACTTGGACTAATTTGTGATTCTAAAGCCATTTTCTTTGTTCACTCCCACTCTCTGGAGAAAAAAGTTGAGTAAATATCAACGGAAGTGAACAATAGAGTGCAGTAACACAGTGCAAGTATACAAAATCCGATGATATAACAGAGTTGTTGGTTTTACAGTGCCTAGTACACTCTAAACTGAGACTGTGTATGTGAAAAGAATGAAGTTCACTTTTGGTAATAAAAATGCCCCCGATTTTAATCTATCATTTGCAATCTAGATTTATGTGTTTGGATCTAGTACGATAAACAGCTATCACTGCTCCGGAAGAAGTGGGAGATTTCAACATTTGCTGAACACTCAATAACATAAAATATAACCTATACAAAAAAAACACCCTTTCCGGTTTCACAAAACTTCTCTATACCACAAACCAAATTATTTTTGAAACCTGTTATTCTTTCCTCTTTATTTTTCCCTAATTCTTTCTCCGATATTTACACCACTCAGTTGTTACAATATCACATCAGAATTTACGGTTCTGCAGGGGGAAAAAATAGTTCTCAATTCGTGTGATAACTCTTCACCTAGATTGGAGGGTACGTTTTAGGTCAAACTGTTGGGAGGTCAATGAGTTTACCACTCAAGGTCACATATATTTGCATATTGAGTCTGTATATAGGCAACCACAGCCTTGTCGACCATACCTTATTTTTTCCCATCGAAAAAAAAAATCAGTTATTTTTCTTGTTTGTTTATAAAGTGAATGATCGTTGTGTGCAGAGTATCATGACTGAACATATGGCTATCATGGATGATTGCAAAGTTAGAAAAACAATAATTTCTCTGGAGTGATAGCTAGTGGTAAAACTAACAACCGAAGTATGTTATGTATTTTGCTTATCAACTCGCACCCAAGGCCAGTCTAATACACCTGTTATAGTGGAATATAGATATTGTAAGTGTTAAATAATGTCAATTTAACAGACGCAGGGAGGTCAAATTTAACATTATTTTGGTGTCAATTTTACAGATTGGAAGCCATGTATTGATATATCTGATACAACAGAAAGTAGCCATGATTGTGCATATGTATGTACACTATTTTACTGAGACTGAATATATTTGAAAATAGCTTAGTGCCTGGACTATCCTCCACACTTCTTGACATGGTGTTATCGTCCCAGGCTAGTTTTCAAACATTTGAACTCTCAGACAAGATTGTACATGATACCCATTAGTTGTACTCTTTCACTGATAACTTGGATTTGTCATTCAGTGTAAAATAGTCTGCCATACACAGACCAGTCAACCCTGCAGGGTGTCTACATCTTTATTTGGATAAAAAAAAAACATTTGAAAATAACATTGTAGAATGTGTTCGATAAAGCACACACTCAATGTTGTATTTTCTGTTGGGTATTCATTTATATGTACCTTCATATACAATATGCCTACAGAAACAAATTTTAAAAAAAAATTATAAATAAAAAAAAACCTACAACCACATTAGTTTGCAGCATGCAAAGAATGAAAAATATCTGGCCCTGAGATTTTGCTGTCTGGCTCAACATAGTAACTTGACAGAGGCTGCTCTGACACCATGCATAATAACACTGTCAAGTCAAGCCTCTGAGCTAGAAACTAAAACAATTTATGGAAAATAACATTTACTGCTAAGTGTGAATGTTTTGTCAAATCAAAGGCAGGGTTATGTCATAAAAATAAACCACAGCTTTGTCACATGAAGTCAGTGCAGTTTGTGATTGACACTGAGTCATTGTATGGCCTAATAAAATAGTATAGGGGGTAACCAAACACTGTTTCTGTTCCTTATTTCCGTTCTTTTGTTTTCACTAGGAATATTTGTAAAAGTGTATTTTACTTTTTATTACCAACCTCCTTACATTTTATGGCTATAGCTGTTATGTCTTCTCTCGTTAAAACTTAATTGAAAGCGAACGTTATACTTTTTTTCACCAAGACAAAACATTGACATTTCAAAACAGAAAAACTACAACAGCTTCATTACAGTTTTTACAGTACTATCGAAATATTTTCACAAGTAATGCACACACTGATTGAACAGAATATCGTTATTGAGAAAGAGAGATGAACTGCGATTTAATTTTTCTTGGAGGTTTGGTGAGTGTTTATGCTCCAATGCACAACACTGGGCAAATCATTAAATGCAAATCACTGTCATGTCACGGGACATACTTAAAAAGAATGGAGATTGAACATTGTGAAAAGCTGGTGTGATTGAGTTGATAGAAAACACCTAACCACTTTAACGTTCACGTAAAATGACATTACTGTAACTGAAGCACAATTTGACTGGGACTGTGTAGAGATGCGGAAAACTGTCAGTAAGTTAGTTAGTAACATTACGGTATAACTTGTCGAAACCATGGAAGTATCACTATTCGTTCACGTCGACAGAATTTTAATTTGATTATAGCACAGAGAGGACTAAAAGTTTTGATAATGACCACCTAAAGCTGCATATCTAATATTATTGTTGTTGAAACACAAACTAATTACACAGTCTTAAGCTGATTACAATGACTGTTATGTGTACCGAAGATTACAGACTTCAATATAAATGAGAAACTGCAATACCTGCAAAACACTCTCGCTTACAATTCCAACCGTAAATCAAAATTTTATGTAAAGAAACTGCCCACTACTGGCAGTACTTACCGCGTACATATTTACAATCTAACTAAAGGGGCCAATTATCGTGTCTCGTACCTGGGCGCAACGCTCCGGACAATCGATGCCTGTGCGGTCGGTACTGCTGCTCTGTAATTCACCGTACTTCGGTTAAAAATATAATTTGGGTAATTATGTTGACTAAAACTCATCATTTTCAGACACTGTAGCTATCACGTTTCTATCGGTTGTTATACACTGAGCTCTAACTCTGTAAATGTACTGAAACTTTCACTATCTACTCGCATAAATTAGATCTTCGGAAGTCAATGAAGCATATATATGTACTCACCATTTACTTTGATGGACCATCCTAGCTTCAAACAACAACAACAACTTACAAACAGCAACACAATTTTACAAAGAATCGGGCCACTTGTAATAGACATCATGATTGTCCAGCCAAGAAAAATGATACCAGTAGTGTGTGTCTACCAAGCGATTTACACCTCCATCGATTGCTTTTGTGTAAATCACTCGTAAACGTTCGGTGCCTGGCTTTTGGAGTGGAGGGTGACAGTCGTAGGTGGGCCCGGGTCGCCTCAAAACCATTCAATTCAACATCGATACAAAACATGTACAAGTTCTTTAGAAATATCCCGCGAATGAAGTATCGTGTTTTCAAGTCACGTGATATCACCTATCTTACCTGGCACATACCATTCTACTAGATGAAAGATGGAAGGGAGTAAGACTGCCGAAGAAATATCTAAAATATGTACGAAAGATTTTCATGGAGGAGGCACGCGTTAAGTTTGAACGCGCAGAACTGAACATATTTTAGTAATTATACGAATAAATACCTTAGTGATATATTGAGATACTAAAACGAGACCCGTGTTTCTTTACACCAATAAATGACATCACACCCGTACAAAAGTGGTTTCGCCACATTGCGAACATTCAATCAGCCTGACTAACGAGCGACATATGATTTCAGAGATATACGGCAGATCAGGCACTTTTATAATACAATACTTCTGAGTTGCCGCTGTTTGCACATATTTCGTTGTATTGTTCTATCATAATCGTTTATTCATTGTCTCTCCATGCCCCAAAGAAGACTTTTGTCCACTGCTCTTTTGCAAGTATTAACAACACATACACGCGGTAAGCTGTGAAGTTTTCCGTAGATCGAGTCATGACAGGCTATTATCGAGGTTTATCTATTTTGAAGAAATACCCCCAAAAGTACCAGACAAGAACTTAAAAGAAAAATAATATTTATTATTTTACGAATAAAATTAGACGTTTTTGACATGGAATTTAATTTTAAATCATTGAACAATTATTAAAGAATTAGTGCAAAACTCTTACACATTTGGTTGAAAGCGTTGCCATGTTATGTGCCATCATTAGAATCTATAATTACTTGTGTGTTTTTTTTAAAGTTTATAAACATGTTGGCAATACAAGCAGTAATAAAGCTACACCGAACACATTCTATTAATGTACGTTTAATATCCGTAACAAGATGGCAGACTTGGTATTGATTTACGAGACACTGTTGTATCAAGTCACCCGAGGCAAAAGTTCGTATCATAAGCTTGTCGCTTTGACATAACGTCACAAGACTGTTTCGCGTGGATAGCAGTATTGTAAGGTCTACGGCCTATACGGTAGCTCAGTATCTTCGTTAGTTGATCTTGACTATGTCAAGCAAAGTTGTCAACTAGTGAAGATTCTTAGCTTGGTCCACGGATAAAATTGTAATATAATATCACTTTAACTAATAATCATTGAGAGTCAAAATAAAAACCTTAATTGATGACTCATCTATCATAAATGCAATTATCTTTGATTACATAATGAAGGATTAATTAGTGCGTAATGGTAAAGCAAACAATTAAGATTACTCAACTCGACACCTGAGACCTCATTACTCCGATCTAAGCAAGCTGAGTAATGTGTCTATATACATTAGTCATACTTTGAAGAATGAAATTTCTTTTACCTCATGCCCCGCTGCAGCTGGCGGTAAATATTAATTTAGTTTTTAAACAAAAATAATGTCATAATTATCAAAGCTTGTACTAAAGGCTTAGTAAAGCCACAGTAAGAGTAGCCAAGACTCTCGCCTTGGTAGATTTCGACTATGTCTTCTCGCTCTCCACAGACTGCTATGGATAGGATATAGTTGAAATCCAATTATATATATATATATATAGAGAGAGAGAGAGAGAGAGAGAGAGAGAGAGAGAGAGAGAGAGAGAGAGAGAGAGAGAGAGAGAGAGAGAGAGACTGCATATCTATATTTTAATATTGCGTGAGACTAGAGATTCTTACATGTAACAAACACAAATCCATAACCACACAGTTTATGACTTACCTATCATAACTCGGTGAGTATCAATCTGCTAAGACAGTGCTCTATACCACAGTGGCAGAGCGTAAAAATATATATATATATATATATATATATATATATATATATATATATATATATATATATATATATATATATATATATATATATATATATATATATAAAAGTCGATTTATTGTTAGTAACTGGATATAGCTTAGAGTGTGGAACGTTGAATAGTCATCAATGACTGGGGATCACTCAACAAGCTTTCACATTTGTTTCCATGCGGTAACATGTCAGACAAAAATATGTCAAACAGCTTTTCTGTAATTACTTAGGCAGCAAACACACAATGTAATCTTGAATGTGGTGAGAGAGAGAGAGAGAGAGAGAGAGAGAGAGAGAGAGAGAGAGAGAGAGAGAGAGAGAGAGAGAGAGAGAGAGAGAGAGAGAGAGAGAGAGACTGCATATCTATATTTTAATATTGCGTGAGACTAGAGATTCTTACATGTAACAAACACAAATCCATAACCACACAGTTTATGACTTACCTATCATACTGACTGACTTTTATTCAATACTGAGCTATTTTGCTGCTGAAGATGAACCCGTTCTAAAAAGTCGCAAAATATCTACGGTAATACTACAGCTACTGTTAAAACTTTTTTTGACAAAACCATTCTGTATGCAGGGGTGAGAGTATTTTGATGAGATCAAAGTTGATGACCTACTTGGCCTAAAATTCCTTCATACCAGTAGCAGTCCCCTTTTACCATCTGATAACTAGGTCAATGTCTGTCATTATACCAACATGTGTTCAAATTGTGTGAAATGTATACAATGTTCAATCTACGGAAATTGTTGCCCTGACTTTGTTATCTTTAACTCTTCCTGTACTGGTAACTCAGGTGGTAAGCCTCATTGCCTTTTCATTTTTATAGCGATAATAAAAACTATTGAAATGTTTCCCAAATGTGCATGCATTTGGGAGTGGGGGGGGGGAGATAAGGGTGATATATTACAACATGGGATCACAATTTGCTATCATATCGGCCAATCACCGGAAGGACTTCATTAACAGCACAATGTAGTTTCCTTCTCCATATCGCTATGGTTATCCTAAAGGCGAGACCACACAGTCACTATGTAAACAAGCAATGGCTTTAGTGCAGGTCAAGGTAACCGGTGACCTTATCTGACCCTATTTAAACAAATCTCTGTCCAGTCCCTAGCACACTGCAGGGATAACCATGCGAGGGTCTGTGATCTAACATTAACTCTGCGTGTGTAGTGGACTGGCTTCTTTCTATGTATGGTGGCAAGCAATGGAGTCAGGGTTACATATCGCAGCAAGTCATTCATAAACGTCTCCTGATATGACCTATTTTATCATATATACAAAGGTCAACACCCCCTTCAACATAAATCACTCGTTTTGTGAGATATGTTTGTTGATATATAACACATGTCTGCAGGACACAACCCAAACTCTGATGTGTATGTAGTAATAATATTTAATATTAGTTTTCACATGTTATAAATCATCTACTAGCTACATTATTATGTGTCATACACACTACATTCTGCAGTCATACACTAAATAACAATTCTGGTACAAAATATCCCAACAAATTATAAATCTGTACAGTTTATTTCATTACCCTTACTTTGTACATTTCTGTGATCCAAAGTAATGTACAAAACGACATAACGGAATATCTTGACAAAAATAACTATAGATTAATTTTTATTCAAATGTTTACACATTTTCACATGACATACATGTTCTAAATTACTGATAATGTACAACAAAAAAATAACTTATACATTTCATACTCTGTATGTTTAATTTTATTTTTTGTATATTTCACTTTTTCTTGTATATTTCACCTATTCATTTCATTTATATATATATATCAATTCCTTAACAGAGTCTGCAATTACCATTAAAGAGGACAGCATATAACCAAACTACATTTTCACAATGCATAGCTAATTATCTTGATCTGATTTTCCATTTAATTAGACAAAATCAACAAATTACACACTCCATTTAATGGCCTCTCCCAAGATATGACCTTGTTAGAGTACTTTCTTTAAAAGAGGGATGACTGATGTCTATATCTGTATAAATGTCTGTTCATTTCACCTCGGCCCTTGGTTGATAATGCAGGACATGTACTTTGAATCAACACATAAATTGTGAGTAGACGTATCGATGCCAGACGACATTCCCTGAAATGGAGGTTAATCACCTTGTTGTGGGTGTCTAGAAATGAAATGTACATGCTTATTATCAGTGATTTAAATGAAAGCTACAAACTTGTTTAAAAGAGCACGGTCTAGATTCTGAATGTTTTTGCAGTGTTATTTTTTTCCCTACTAAATCATATGTAATCAGTACCACACAGTAGCCAGAAGATCTTGAGCATCACATTTTGGGAAACTAAATGAACAATTTTCGTTACCTGAAAATACAATTTTACTCTTTAGGTGAGGCATGGAAATTCGATTTCTTGGTCAACAGCATGACTTCCGCAAACTGCATGCACTACATACACATAAATATAGGCATGAAGAATTATATTGAATGTCTTGTTCTCTTTTGACCAAAATGCCACTGTAGGTACCAAGAATTGGATGACATCATTTTTGGGTGCACCCAGAAAATGTCATCGATATTGGGACACTTGAGAAACCTAATTTCTATCGTGAAAAACACTACAGGGTGATTTTTATACATCACTTCAGGGTCCAAGTTGATATAAATATATTAGTTGAGTTGTATGCAAGTATTTATTTAGATAAAACAATAATGTCTCAAATTGGATCAAGTAACTCAGTCAAACATGGTAACTGATCTTCATACAACACATTGACTCTGTAATACCTGTTAATACTGTGTACACGCTTTGAATCAACACATAAATAGCTGATGGCATGCCGGCAAACTACCAGGGATGACAAATGGCCACCAGTGCAGGCCACTGAACTGTATGTAGAGTACTAGTTTCTGAGGATGGTGTACATTACACTTGTTAGTTTTATAGACTGTAAAAACATGATTTACAGGAGTGGTATTTGTTAGTTTGAAGTTGTAGCCTACATTGAGCAGTGTCACTCAACACAGCTAGTCTGGAGTATACAGACTTGGTAGCTAAAACTGAGAAATGACATACTCCAAACCCAGTACTATCAAGAGTTTCAGATGATATACCAAATGACTGCAATTGCTCACAATTGTTAGTCTAGAACTTGTTGTTAAAATGGTAACTACCGGGTATATTGATCCATTTTATTTCTCTAGTGAGACAGGATTTGTGAATTGGTGTTGACACAAAGTGACTGTGGCTTTATTAGAGAGAGAGAGAGAGAGAGAGAGAGAGAGAGAGAGAGAGAGAGAGAGAGAGAGAGAGAGAGAGAGAGAGAGAGAGAGAGAGAGAGTGTGTGTGTGTGTGTGTGTCTGTGTGTATAGGTGTGTCTGTGTGATATATGTGTGTAAGCACATGTATATGTGTGTGTGCCTGTGTCTGTGTTTATGTGTGTGTAAGGGACAGACAGACACAGACACACAGAATATACAGCTGAGATAAAGACAGAGACAGAGCCAGAGAGATATCACACTAAAACTGCCTGCTTGAGTTGTTTTTCAAGATAGTTGTACACATTACAATAATAAATTATACATTTCGCAAGCCAGGGCATATTGTTTCCACTACGTCCTGGTTAATGTCATAGAGAGACATGTAGTTTCACAACAATGTAAATCATAACACAAAGTGAAGTAAGTCAGACTCCAAGGCTTACACCCAGAGACTCAATACAAGTCTGAGTGGGACCAGACATTTATCTTATCGGGGTGTGTCAACATCAACCCTTTGGTAATGTTACTCATTGTTACACTGGAGGAGGAAAAAATCAATGTCAACTTTATAGACACTATGCCAGTGCAGTAAAATGTGGACATCAATTGGTCGAGATAACGTGATCCTACTAATGTCAGCTAGACTGACAACTTGATTATTTCTATTTACAGTTGTTTATTTTCATTGCTTTGATCACTTGGATGATATCTAATATATCGTCTCAAAGATAAACTCTCTTCTCTTGATCAATGGGCAGATGTAACTAATCATTACATGACAATAAAACATGGCTGCTGACATGACCTAGTTTGTCTCAGTTTTACTGTTTGTCTTGTCATCACTTTGTGTCTTGACTTATGTGGTGTCACCAATGCTGTGTCATCACTTTGTGTTTAAAGTTACTGTTTTGTCATCACTTTGTGTTTAGAATTACTGAGGAGTCATCACTTTGTGTTTAGAATTACTGAAGAGTCTTCACTTTGTGTTTAGAATTACTGACGAGTCATCACTTTGTGTTTAGAATTACTGATGAGTCATCACTTTGTGTTTAGAATTACTGATGAGTCATCACTTTGTGTTTAGAATTACTGAAGAGTCATCACTTTGTGTTTAGAATTACTGAGGAGTCATCACTTTGTGTTTTGAAAAATATTCACATTATCGCAGAGTTTTATGTAAAGTCTTGTTGAAGATCTGTGAATGCTTTTGTAACTCTGCGGACTTTTTCCTCCATGGCTTTTTTACTGTTTGATGTTTCAATTAACAACTGTCTCATTTCCTCTTCAACATCTAACACCTGACAATATACACAAAAATACAAACAACTTGTCAATGATACAACATAAAACATAGGTAACGATAATTTCAAAATTTAGAAAGTTTGGCTTGACATGATGATCTCTAAGTGAATTTCTGGATGTTCACAGGTGGACGTTTTGTCGATACAGGGATCAGACCAAAAACTTTGGCAAGCTTGGAGAACATGTGTGAACAGTTTAATTAAAATGAGAATGACTGTTCCTGAGCTTTGACTTCATAGTTACAATTGAAAATTTGGGATTCACATTGAAGAATTTTTGTATTTTTATCAAAATTTGGGTAATGTTTTGGTTTCACAAGGAATTGCATGAGTGGATAAAAGCTAACAAAATTGCATTTGTAAACAAAAATCTAACTGGACTAAATTCTAGATTTTAAGATCTAACAAACTCTACACATCTCAATCAATGAAGCTGTGAGATTTTCCCTCCCCAAAATATCCCACTTTTTAACTCAAAGTACTGAGATGGAATGTATGGTTTACTCACCTTTTGGTTTGCCTGATCAATTTCATGTTGTTTTTCTTGATCTAATTGTTCCATTTCTTCTCCATGGCTTCTTTGGGCTGCCTCTAGTTGTTTACGGAATGCATCATCTATGGAGTGAAGTCTGTCTGTACATGCTCTTTTAACATCAAAATATAACAACAAGAATTAGTGTTATCAAATTTGAATATTGAAAAATAGAAAAGGTGCTTTTGAAAATAAGTAAACAAGTCGACCATCTTGTTTTATTTTGACCCTCTAGTATGATGTAAACCACCAATACAGCTACTGAAAATTAAATAAAACATCTGTTACTTACTTTTCAGCTGCTAAAGCTTTGTCTCTCTCATCCTTTAAATTCTTCTCTTTCTCATCATAGTTTTCTTTCACCTTTTTCACTTGAGATTCCAAAGTAGTAATCAATTCTGTTTTATCCTTCCACTTTTTGTCCAGGGTCCTGGAAGTAATAAAACCAGAGAGTGGCATTTTGATGCAACATTTCCAAAAAAAAAATAGTCTGTAGTCTTCTTTATACTATAGTCTATAGCTTTACAATTCATGATGGCTACTTTCGTTCAATATTGAAATATTTTGTATATTATTTCACCTATTTAGCATATTGAATAATTGTCTACCAACTGGTAGAGGTCTAACCAGGAATTTACACATGTTTGTCATTTTACTGTCACTCATATTTTCAATTTTTGTTTCTCTGCATACATTGCATATTGTAATTTGTATTTGTGGTACAACTACCTTATATCAGACTGTGGACAAACAGAACCTGTTACAAACAGGGAAAGTAAACAAATGAATTAGGGGATTAATAAAACTCTGCACAGCATGTGGGAAGTACAGAGACTTGTATTACATTTGATGGTCTGATAAGAACAGTTTTATGGCCACTTTACATAATATTTCATGTTCACTAACACATTAGAAGGTCCTCTGGCATTTCATGCACACATAAATAACATGTGATTTGATTTGTTTCAGATGTGAGCATAGCAATTTCCCCACTGAGATTAATAAAGTACATGTATTGTCATTATCTTGTCTTGTTTATTTATCCACAAATAGCACATATGAAAAGACTACAAGAACACAAGCCTTACAAACACAACAAATAGAAATGAGACAATGAAATTTCATAGTTTCTGTTCGACAAAACTATAGACTAACTTACGCCAGAGTTCTTCTACTTTCATTTAATTCAGTTTGGCAGTCTGCTAATTGTTCTTTTAGTTCTTCTTTCCTCTCAGTCAGTCTCTCAACTCTGTCTTGAAAATCAACATTGGAGATCTTTTCTTCTTTGAGTTGTTCCTCAAGAGTTTTCTGGATCTTAAGAGATTCACCCCTGGCATCTTTGAT
The DNA here is from genome assembly GCF_964340395.1 of Glandiceps talaboti. Taxonomy (NCBI): domain Eukaryota; kingdom Metazoa; phylum Hemichordata; class Enteropneusta; family Spengelidae; genus Glandiceps; species Glandiceps talaboti. The sequence continues at coordinate 13,644,689 of NC_135555.1, read as the reverse complement.
CTCATTGTCCCTTTCAACAAGGCCCTACAGATTGTATACAAGTATCAGAACAATTACTCTATTAAACTTGTTTATTTCTGAGTTACTGTATCTGTCTATCTAATAGATTGTAAGTACACATGGTATACAGATGATGGCTGGGTGACTGACTTGGAATCTCTTGATGGTTCAAGCCTCATAGCTGCTATTTGTTTGTGTAGATCTAAAGTCACTATGTAAGATTTTATATGTAACTGCCATTGAGCCTCAGTCAACCCAATTGTATAATTAGAAACCTATGTGCTTAAGGAGGCTGCAATAGATGTATGTTCCCAACAGAGCTTAGGAAGTATAAAGGGTTGTTGTGACATTACAGGTTCATACCATGTGTACTAAAGCACTTTGAGCACAGCATGGATAAGTTTTAACATGAAAACTTTCATAATTATCATATTTATTACCATTATCACTCTCAGTACTGTCATCTATCACTTACACAAAATGTATCTATGGTTGATCAGTTTTTATCAGTTAAGTTGCTGAATCATTCACACAATAGTTCTTATTATATGTTAGAGTTTTACTTACAGTTCCCTACCAAGAAAATTCTGCTTATCAGAAAGACGAAAGAATGCATAATTTCACCACAAGAGGGCGCTACTTGGAAGTAGATTTTTTTACTGGAAATGGGGACCAAAGTCATTCTAGACTTCAAATAAGGAAATAAAACCATAAACTTTAGGCTTGAGTTCTTTTAATCTGATTTGCGAGGAACACCTCTTGTGTTTTGATACACTTACCTCTTTCAATATCCTTATCGTATCAGTTTGGTCTTCGATCATTTTACTTTTGATTTTTAAGCTATCTTGATCTCTTTCCTGTTGTTTTTTCAAAGCTGATACTTCAGCTGACAAGGCATCAATTCTTGCTTCAAGACGACCTCTGTCCTGGGCCAGGTTTGCACCTAGATATCACAATAAAACATCCAGAAACAAATTAGCTATGTCCAAAAACATTCCATTAGCTTTCACATAATATACTTCATGTGGGATTATACAAACACCACAAATGTTTAAAAAAAAAAATACAATAAAAGATAAAACTCTATCAATACAAACATAAGTCTGGTAAAGGAGAGGCATTCAGTACTAAAGTAGTGAGTAGACAAACCTTGATGTGCCAGTTCCTGACTCCATAGTTTCTTCTCAGCTCTCAGTCCTTCCATCAATGATTCCTGTGCTGTGATCTGTGACGTTAATTTGATCTTCTCTTGTTTTAACATTTCTAGATGTGTCATTCTTCTCCTTGCTTCATCAAGGTGAGCTTCTACTGTTTGGAGACGATCCTGAAAACAGAGAGAGAGAGAGCAATGCAGTGAATTAGACAGCTTTGGAATATACAGCTTTGGAATAGACTCTGATGTGAAATAGACGGCTTTGAAATAGACGGCTTTGAAATATACGGCTTTGAAATATACGGCTTTGAAATAGACGGCTTTGAAATAGACGGCTTTGAAATAGACAGCTTTGAAATAGACAGCTTTGAAATAGACGGCTTTGAAATAGACAGCTTTGAAATAGACGACTTTGAAATATACGTCTTTGAAATAGACGGCTCTGAAATAGACGGCTTTGAAATAGACGGCTTTGAAATAGACGGCTTTGAAATAGACAGCTTTGAAATAGACGACTTTGAAATATACGTCTTTGAAATAGACGGCTCTGAAATAGACGGCTTTGAAATAGACGGCTTTGAAATATACGGCTTTGAAATAGACGGCTTTGAAATAGACGGCTTTGAAATAGACAGCTTTGAAATAGACAGCTTTGAAATAGACAGCTTTGAAATAGACAGCTCTGATGTGAAACAGAGACAACATGAGGTATACATAACACACTGTTGAGACTGACATTATTCTATTACCAGTACAAGCCAAGTGAACATTTATATGATAGGGAATGTACATACATGCACTGAATTCACAATTATGATTTCCATCCAGTTAGATTGGCAAAGTGTGATGTTCCATGCGTATACTGAGGCATGTAATAATAGACATTTCAGTAAATTATCTTACAAAAAAGCTCAATGACATTTCAGATAAAAAGACTTATGAAGGGAAATAAAACAAACCTTGGCTTCTGCTAATGCTTCTTGTTTAGATTTTGATAACTCTGTCAGTCTTCCTTTCTGTTCTTTCACCATCTGTTAAAAAAAAGATATTGTGATCCATAAAGTACAGTGTATATCAAACTCATTCATTTGATATGGCAGCTATGCCTATGTTACATTTAGGATTAAAAATTGGTCAAGAAAAACAGTTGTCTGGCAGACCTATAGAAAACGTTGGTGCAGGACAAAATCATTCTATTTGAATAATAACACTTATGAGTGCCAATAAATGAATGAATATTAGCCTGAACTTGTGCACTTGGTGGTCTATCCTGCCTACTTATTGGATCTGTGACTCTGCTTCACTCTTTCTCCATCCAGCTTGTCCTTCTAGCAATTACAACCCATTATTTTAGCCACATCCTTTATTAGAATGCCCAGACTGTAGAAATGTACATAACATCAGAATGACATACAAACTATCACACTTGTTCATGTTGTTCATTTGAGTTCCATATGTTCATTTACATAATGACCTCATTTGAATAATCAAACCGTCTCACACTGTAATCACTCCAAATTGCAACCAATCAGCTTATGTGGACATTCTCACAACTCAATAACAGGTTGAATTGGTACCAGGACAAGATGGATAGCAGCTGGGTGTAGCAGAGCCACATATACAAGGAGTACAGAGACTATAGGTGATCTGGAAATAATTCTATATAGATATCACCAGAGACTTCAAAATATAGAAACTTACCGCTGTAAGTTCAGATACCATGCCAGCAGCTTTCCGTTCTTTTTCCTCAGATACAAATAAAGACTGCTTGTATGTTGATGCTTCTTCTGATGCTTTCTCAAAAGCATCTTGTACCTGCAATATGCAAGCACAGCATGCAACAGTGTTGATAAATTTCAGTTTGATTTTGTTAAGAGCATATACATAGAACAGGAGTCATGAAAGTTACAAATGAGAAGAAGTCACATATCTAAGTGTAATGGTTGTACATGGAAATTGCTTTCATATGACAAAGTTGCAGAAAACTTAAAATACTTTGAATTGTCCCCAAGGCACATTATATACCTGATGTAAGAGTTGTCCATCCTTACCTGTCTGAATCTATTTGCTTCAATGTGTAAACCTGCCCTGAATTCATCTTCTAAATCTTGATACTGTTTACTTAAAACATTGACTCTACAGGTTAAAAAAAAAACAGTCCAGACATCTTATATAGTACAGACGTTGATTTATGTTGTTACTGAACTCATTGAAAACAGCCACTGAAGACCAATTTCTATCTTGCCATTTTCATTGCGTTTGTTAGATTCCTGTGTACCTTTTAAAATACAATATACACTAATGCCAAGATTAAACACTCAAGAGTCAACACTGCATGTAATATCCTAATCATTTCAAACTCAACAACTTTACAGGAAAAACACGCATCTAATGTTTTCTTTTGAGTTCTTGTTCTCTCACACTAGTCAATGTCCAAAATCAGTCACCCATCACGATACCACATCACAGAAAGATGTACCGTGCTTAATAATACTGTCAATGTCAAGCGTAGATAAATTTGGCACAAAATGCCATTGAAGTGTACAGACAAAGATGAAATGAAATCTAAGGAGTGTGATATACATACCTTTCTTGGTGTAACTTGACATCAAGTTCATGACGTTCTCTTTCCTTATCGACAGCTCTAGTGATAACATCTTGGATTTCTTTACTGTCTAAGTGGTACCGATTATCAAGGTTTTGTCTAAAAAGTAAAAAAACAACCAATATATTGATGTACTGTGGCTTACTATCTGATGTCTACTAACCTACTAGACTTAAGATACAGTGTGCTGTGCCATGCCTATCAGCCTGCAACCACAGTAATGAGAAGATTGATTAGGGCTGAACAATATGAAATATCTTACTGTTTACCAACCTATGCCTTCATGGTTATAACAACCTCTATCTTTATCCTCTATGTTTTCAAAATATCTTATTGTAAACCAAGTGCAAAATAATCCACAGATTGATGTTGTCATACTGTTCTAGGGTAATAACTTTATTACAAAGTTCGAGTTGTCAAATGGTTGATGTTGCTATGGTAGCAAACTGGTAACTTTCATCTATGTTGACACACTACCATAATATTAACATCTCCATTATGTCGGACATGTGTTGCCATAGTAACAGAGAATTAACATATCAACTGACCTGTGTTCCTGTTCTCGTATAGCTAACAGTTCCTGTAGTTGTTGAATTTTCTGTTCATGTTTCTTAACCATGTCTCTTAACAAATCAGTTTCTCTGCTAGCAGCAGCTGCCCTCATTTGATACTCCTGGCTCTTCTTTGCCTACAGAACAAGTAATTGTCACATTGTCAAACCACCCATAACACCAAAGAAATGTGATTTCACTGTGTGCCACAATTGTTTGTAGCATTCATATCAAGTGTAAAAGTATATAATATACCAGTAGTCAAAATTTCAATAAAACACAATGAAAATGGATAATCACACTCGGTGCATAATTGTCAATTGAGAAAATGCTGAAATATTAGTGTGAACATTAAGCCCCTGCTATCATTAGTATCAACAACACTGTACCTCATGAGCCTGTTGTTTAAGTCTCTCACTTTCTGCTGTAATAGCCGTAGTTTCCATAGCTTTCAGGGCTCGTCTTTGTTCGTCTTCACTTTGTTGACATGATTGATACTTTTCTGTTACTTCTTTCAACCGTTCCTGTCACAGTACATCACACATTGTTTATTTCAAATATAACTATAACAGAAAATTTGTTATAAAAACGAGAATCGGTCTAGCAATGGCGTTTACGCACCAAATGTTATTTGAACCAGAACTTGAGGAAAACACAGATTTGGACAATGAAACAAAGTCTTGTTACAATTATAACCATGTCTCTTGTTACAATTATAAGTTTATGACATAATTTTCTATCTACAGTTTTAACTAATAAAATACTTGTAATCATAACCAGACTAATACAAACTGAACCACACCATTATCAATATGTGGAACTCAACCTACCTCAAGACCTTCAACATTCTTCTCTAATTTTGTCCTGACTTCTTTTTCATTCATCAAAGCCTGTTTTAATCTTGTTGTGGCATGGATAGCAACACCTTGTAAGTCATGTTCCTCAGACACTGTCAACATAAACAGTTAAAGTTATAGTCAATGCATCAGGCTAAAGTTACTATAAACATAGTCAATCATGGCTGACATTCCAGTCACAACAAAAACAGAAAGTTGTGATCAACAAATGCATGTATTAAAAGTCAATGTAGGAATTCAGTAAAAATAAAGTTTGTACAACAGACGATATAAGCACCAGTAGAAATCTTTTCTCATTTTGAATTTCCTCCTACACAATGAATATTTTGTTTTAATAGATTTTAGGACAAACTACAGCAGAATGACTTGGTGTCCTCCCTGAACAAAAGTAAGAAGGGCCTCAAGCCATCTTGTAATTTTTGAAAACTGTCTTGATGAAGTAAAAATCATACAGTATAACTCCAATAATCATACTCCAATGACTTCATTTTAAGTAAGACTGGTAACAAACAAGCCATCAGACCTCAGATGTTCTTTTCCTGGTCTAAACCCAACAACTGCAGAAGGTGTTATCTCAGTTTCTGAATCCTCTTGTGAAAAAGAGAGTGCTCTGTACAAATCATTGGCGATGGAGTAAAGTTAAGTATAGTCAGCGACAGTACCTTTTGACTGTAATTCTTTAATATGATCTACCAATTTCCTAGCTGCCTGTTCAGCTTTCCATCTTCGTTCTCTCTCATTGTCTAGTTCCTGCATCAAGGCCTGTGATAATAATGAAAACATAACATCAGCATGAATTCATCATCAAACATGAATGTGAATACTATTAACAATGCTAATCATGAATCATGGAATATTGAAACATTTTTACTTGCCAGTTTATCAGCATCTTGTTCTACACTAGTGATATGTCCACGTTGATTAGAGTCTGTACTAACAACTCGTTTACTTCCATGCCTGAATTGACTTCCTGTAGTTGTAGAACTGTCATAGAAAGAGAGAAGAGAAATTGATTTGAAGTCACAATGCTGATAGTATATAGTAAGTTCCAAACCTCTCATTGTTCACTGTAACCCTCTTCAGGCGAAGCTAATGTAAAAGTTAGTGTCTGTAGCAGGATTAGGGTTAAACTACTAAATGTTAGTTTCGGTACTGTTTGTAAGTGTCCAAACTGTGGACGTGTTTTTCGTTGTGACAGGGTTGACAATGTAAAAGCTAATGTTAACTATATGACAGTATTCAGCTACATCTATATTTTAGCCACTGGTGAGACTCAAGGCCTTACAAAATAAAACTTTTTTTATTACTTTGTCAGGAAATATTTTGTACAGCTACTAACTTCACTTCGCCAGTTTAAAGTCACACTGTTTTTGCTAATGGTCTGGGCTAGAATGACATAGAAACTCTGGTACTGGTGAATTCAATTAGATTTTACCTCCTTCTACTAAAACATGGTAAATGTTAAACTGAGTAACACACCTCTCTTTTCCACTTGTTTCTCTGCTTTGGTCTGTCTTACTTGGTGCAAAACTTTTTTTCGGACGAGACGTTACTACTCTTGATGGGTTTTTGATTTTTTTCCCTTTTTCCTTTTCTGCAACCTCATCTGAATCTATATCTAAAATAAAATATCACAAAATGATAGTATGGTGTTTGTAAGTTTTACATGGACAGATAGTTTGACTGAAAGGCTCACTCCACAAAAGTATCAATCAATCAACCAAACAAAATGATTTTCTGTACTACCAAACTCCATAAACATTGTTTTTGCTCAATGGTGTTGAAAGGGTCAATTAAAACAAAATGCTTGCTTGCTTCAGTTTGTTGTTGAAAATATTCAGATTTGAAGCTTGTCTTACACCTATTGTTGGAGAATTCTAAACTTTAGGAGCACAAGGCAACCCAAAGACCACATCCAAAGAAAGAAATGATATTACTTGGTAGACAACATTTCAGGATCTGTCTCCTTACAATGTAGTAGTTGGGGTAAAAAGAAAACAGCAAAAGGTGATCAAAATCAAAGTGATCACTGTAACTTTACACATCTCGTTCTATTCACCTCTTACTGCATTGTACTTTTTATGCTTCCTGTCATCCTGTTGTGAACTTCTTTTCCTCAAAACTTCAGATGAACTTGTTTCTGTTTCTTCATTTTTTTCTCCCTGAAGACAAAGATAAATAAAATAAATATATCCTTCTTTTGAATAAGAGCGATAACGTACCAGTTAAATGTAAGACTGTAATTCTTTCTTATTTCTCCTGTGCTGGGACTCAAAAGGTTCTCTTCCTTGTTCCTGTTACACTCACAATATGGCAGACAGACAGGCATTCTTACAGGTCATTGCACTACTATAATGTACAGTTTGCTGACAAACACTGAAACAAAAAGAAAGTCTGTAGAATCCATAATGAAAGTTACCTCTCTGATTAGATTTGCCAACTGGTTTTCAAGCTTCTCGAGTCTAATTTCATGATCTGGAGCTTGTCTTCTCTGTAATTTACCCTGCAGTGAAAACAATACATTCATAGTAAAGCCAGAAAAAGAGCAAGCTTCAAACATGTTTTCTATTGGAGAAAATGAACAATTTCAATGTACTAAAATTTCAATGAGATACCAAAAGGAAGGTACAGACATCTACATAAATCTTACATGATACATTAAGCTAATATTTACAATGTTCACCATGTATTATTGCATGACAGAAAACAAATCTGTGAATATCAACGTATAAAAAAACATTGTGTACATATGTAAGATAGCAACATAAAAGATTTGAGGTTTGTTTTGTCAACCTGTAAGTTATTTCAATTTTTAATTACCTTAGACTTTGGTGATGTTAGTTTTGATGCAACTATTCTGACCTCTGGTGAACTCTCTTGGTCAGTTGTTGTTGACGTTGTAACCTCGGTTGATGACACAGCTCGGTGACGGAACTTTTCCAAAGCCTGATCAATTCTAGGGAAAGCAAATTGAACGACTTTTTCCTGAAAAGAGAAATATAAGTATTAAAGACAATTTCATCAGAGAGAGATGATCCAAGGAGAGCAGCCACATGCCCTTTACCACTATGGTTGGTATCCAACCCACTTTGGGTTTGATTATATTTGCTATGTTGTAACTAAGAAGGGTTTTACTCAGTGTGATTCTACCGAACAACGCAGGTTTTTACACGCATTCTGATTTCCTCCTACATTAACACTGAACCTACAGGTCTATGTTTATAGGTGTGTAATAATAATGTGTGATCTTCCTGACTGTTGCCAAAGTTTAATATCAAAATAAATAAATAAATAAATTGTTTACCTGTGACATCTGTCCACCCTGTGGTCCATCAGAAATAAGGTACTCTAGGTAATCTTCTAGACCTACACAATCATAAAACACCATTAATTTAGTTAGTTGGTAACGAAATGTGAATTAATTTTACAACTGTAAATAAAGTAGACTATTGATACCATAAGTCTATAGTATAATATGCATTATCTGTGTTTTTGGACAATATTTATTTATGGACAATAAGTAGGTGCAATCAACTTGAGTTTCAAAAATGTGTTTAATACCAGGGTTCCTCATGAATACTACATGACACCATCATGTTTGGCAAACTATGCCAGTTGACCAGATTTTCCACTCTGTTACTGGGTTCTCAAAACTTAGTGAAAACATAGGTCAATGTTTTTGTTACGAGTAATCTGTAGGTACAATCAATACAAGTTCCAAAGGTGTTTTAGCATCAATATTACATGGTACCATGTGTGCAACTCTGTGCGCGATTTACCAGATCCCCCCCCCCCCCCCCCTTTCCTTACTGGGTTCCGAAACATTAGCAAAAACACAGGCAGTGTTATTATAAAAGTTGTATGAATTTAGCATACCTGGGATATCTGACAAACCATTCTCTTTATCAACTGGCTGTCCACTTCTGTCTACATCATCTAAGATTTCTAACTGAGGTAAAGAATTCAGTACACCAGAACGATATCCTGTTGGTATAAATAAATAATATTCAGATTAAAAAGTTCCTAAATCTGATAAGAACCAAATAGATGAGTTTGTACATCACAATATTTAATTGCAAAACAACATTTTGTTGTAATTTAAATACTGTATACTCTATCACATTATTAAGATCCTTGTAAATGCTCTAGGGTTGTAGACAATTTTATTTTTTTGGAGTATCTGTATTTCATATGGAGTTTATTTTGCTATTTCTGCCGAGTCTCACTTCTTTTACAATGAAATCCTTGAATACAAGTAAACAGTTTTATCTTTAATAAAGTAGACAGATTTTTGAAGATCTTTATCTCAAATCAGTGAAAATGAAAAGTTAAAGAAACGCGTGTTTTCAGTAGAAACAAATCTGAAAAAAGGTACTGAATGTGACTGCAATAAAATCCATAGAAGTTGGTTGAGCGCCCTCGTTGGTGTGAACCGTCCACAGTGGGTACATGTATATATTTACCTGGTAGTTGACAGACAGGATTATCACTCCCATCATGCACCAGTGTTACATTAACAAGTTTGAGGCACCCAATCAGGCATTCTACAATATGATTGACAGAAGTGATCTGGTTGCCATGGAGTTCCAACTTCTTCAGTTTATAGTCTGGTCCGTGAAGTTCAACTAATCCACTTAATTCAAATATACCATTGTAAGATAGATTTAACTTTTCCAGAGATCTGTTTAAACATGATGTGATATCAAAGTTATGAAAGTTAGAATCATAAAATAGATAAATTGATACTTGACTCCATTTTAAGATGTCATCAGCGCTGATAATGTCTGAGTGACTCAAACGAAAGCTACATAGTTGATTCAAAAAACTAGATTCCAATATAAGGTAACTTCACTATTACTAAAGTTAGATTTGTTGGAATTATGCAACTAACATTTCTATCTTTCACATCCATTAGAGGTCAAAGTCAGGTTAAGATACAAATTCAGGTTTTGAAAACTGCAATCTGATTAAAATCTGATTTGGGAATATGACTCCATTTGTATATTTATCTCTATTGCCGTCGTATATTGGTTTTTATTTTGTTGTTTCAAGTATGAGCACCAGTGAGGAAGGTGCTCACTCCCCAAACAACAAAACTGAAAACAAACGACAACACATGAAGGAAATAGAGTTAAGTAAACCAATCAGGGTTGTATTCCCACATCAGATTTTAATCAGATTTTTGCCAGATTTTTTCCCTGACAAAGCTATGGCAAAATTAAAGTTGTTCTAAAACAAAAGGATTATTCATAATTGAGGTACTAGACTCTTTCACAGTCCTCGAAGCTTCGCATAAATAGCTAAAACTTGGGTTGTTTTGTATGTATCTACTGCATAATTGTACTCGTATACTAGTATCCCTGTACTGTGCACCCTCATCGATCACATAGGGCTAACCTTTTGTTGATGTGTTAGGCGAAGCCCGATAGCTATCCATGCGAAGCTTCGAGGACTGTGAGAGAGTCTATTGATGTACTTACTTGAGACCGGTTAAACCTTTAATCTTGGTAATTCTATTACAAGATAGATTCAGTGTCTTCAGAGACATAAGACCTTCCAGTCCCTCAATCTTACTAATTTGATTAGATGATAGATCTAAGTGTTTCAAAGTGCTGAGTTGGTTGATGTTTTCAATGCTAGTGATATTGTTGCAGTGAAGATTCAATATCTGTATGTGTCCTTTGAGTGGAATATTGCACAGACTGGTTATACCAGAATCAATGAGAACCACTTCGTGAGGAGAATCTAAAAACTCCATGTTGTCTTCATCCATACCAGTTAGTTTCACTCTCAGTGTTTTACCTGCCATTCTGATCTGTTACAATGTAAAAAATGAACAGAAGTTCTATCATCTTATTATAAAAGACAGACTTAGTAGACATCATCAACTCTTAATTATTTTGTCCCAATCTCCACTCATCATCTTGTCTCATTTCTAACCAACTTGTTCCATTATCAACCCATCCAAATCTCAACTTTTCAACCATCCCACATCATTGTATCCCATTGTTAACCCATTGCAACTTCATCCTGTCTCATTATCAACCCATCTCAATCTTGACATGTCATACCATACTTTATAACATTACAGCCTTGTGTTTAAGAGATAGGAGTGAATAGCTGTACCATCTGAGCACAAGTAAGTGTGTGTGGTCTGAGGCTGCCGTCTATGCCCACCCACTGCTGTGCCTATGGCTGACTCAGTGACTGGTTCATATTCCCAGAACTGAAAGTTTGTAAGAGTTAAAAAAAATTCTTTGCTATGTGAAGTCAAAGTAGTACAATTGAAATACTAACAGAACACTGAAGTACAAATTATAAAAGAGTTCTATCTTAGGGATGACTGGGTTATTTATGGACAGATATAAACTGTCAAAAGACATTGAATTGGGGTGAGTTCAACATGTAAATGCAGGATGAGCTCATAGTACCATAGGAACATCAAAAAACTTGGAAGGCAGATTGAGTAAGAGAATTTAATGCATTGACACAAGCTACAAGCAACACTGAGAAAGTTCAAAATGATATAGTTTACATTACTTCCAACATGTTTTAGAATTCAAAGATTAATTTGGGGTTTTTTTTAAATAATTTTTTGTATTAATTTGTATTTGGGTTAATGTTCAGAAGTGTTTATGTATGCCTTTAAAATGTTTACACGTGTGGAAAATAATTTTGTTATTTTGGTCTGGTGTCTTTAACTTTGTTGTTATACGTGAGTTAAATACCGCTGAAACGTTGCAACATGTGTCCACAATGACCACATCCGAAGTGCACTGCATTTTAAATTTTGATCAAAACAAACTCTTACCTTCTGTGTTTGGTGCGGTGGGGTCAAAATGGATGGTCCTTTTTATTCTGGAGAGAACAGTTTTACGTTGAAGCAGCTGTAGAAAACTTTCACCTTCATGTAGAACGTTCCTTATAAACTTTTACGGAGTGATAACTTGTTGTTGTAATATTTTGTACAGTGACGTTTGCGCAAGTTCAGACAAGATATCTTCACTCTACGTTACCGATTCGTTCGATCTACGAACATATTACTGCAGGCGATCACTTGAAAACTACTTGATAATTACAGAACAATTTTATGGATGGTGTTATCGCAATATTACATGATGAATATGAATACTGTGGACATAATCACTAATTTTGTGGAAAGTGGACCTTCTTCCGGTTCCAACGTTCAAATCTGGCGCTTTTGTTTGTTCGTTGCGCAAATTCCTCACAAACGCTACTTGGCTTCTGATTATGCATCGCTTTCAAATCCGGAGAATACGGATTTGCCGTTGATGTGACTGAATGACGAATGAACGAGCAATAAGCTTAAATAAAAAGGTAAAAGTCCAATTGATATAAAACACAAAGCAGCCCCTCAAATTCGACGATCTTTTCACAATAAGTTAATCAGATATAATATGTAAAATTTACATGTAAATCAATTATATTTTCGTCTGTTTAATCAAGTTCGAGTTATTAGCCTCGGATTCAAAGTTGGATTCGTTGCACTTTTTATTGAATTTTAATACTAGGCTTATTTGGGCGTAAGTTCTGGATTATTCTAGATCAGGGTGAGCATAGACCGTGGAGGGTCTATGGTGAGTTTGTAGTAGGCTGATATATGTGTATGTGATATTCAAAGTTAACATATCTAACAATCGATAAAAACAATTCAGTAATACTTCTAGTCAATCTAAAGTGTTGATGACATGGCAGTGATCATTTTCGTTCCCAAAGGACGGTCCTTGATGACGACAGTTTACAGTATAATTAAGTTTATCATCAAGGACTTTTGAAACGTTTCCAACAACAGAAAATTGAAGAAAAAAGACAACCTATTACTTATAAAAATCCAAGAACCAATAAGATTATAAAAAGATTGTATAGTTAACTATATCAGAGAATTTTGCTGTCAACATGCATAGTTGTTTATGCGTTACTATCTGATGAATATCAGATCAGATCTGAAATCTCTGTCTGTCTGTCTGTCTGTCTGTCTGTCTGTCTGTCTCTCTCTCTCTCTCTCTCTGTCTCTCTGTCTCTCTCTCTCTCTCTCTCTCTCTCTCTCTCTCTCTCTCTCTCTCAATAGTTCTATAACACCTATGCTATAGTGTGAACTCAGGACAAAAGAATTATAACTACTGAAATTATAAAAGTTGTTGGAAACGTTTCATTAGGGCCTAATGGGTATTCTTCCACTATCATTAATATTTTCGTTTTGAATTGTTACATTGTCTTCATACAGCGCACATCAATGTAAGTCATGAACTGACGACCAAGGGAACTGATACGGTGTAATACACTTTTAATTAACAACTATTCATTGTATAATGGACGACAATGAACAAAGAGAGGTGAAATCAACAACCTTTTCAATTTTACCGTCTTGATAATAATAAACTTTAAGTTTATCACGACTCAAAACGCGAGAAAGTGGTCGCTATAGCAGAAGTTCGCCAGTTTACCTTGGAACTTTGCGGTGCGAAGGTTACAGGGAAAAAGTTGCCTGGTATATTAACGTACGTAGCTGTAATAGCATAATTACAAAATGTCTTGGAACACTGTCAGGAAATTTGAAGGGGTGAAATTCCCTCGAAACCAGTCTGATTTTACCCGAGAGTCCTACTACCAAATGACGGAAACTCGGAATGCCGTTAACAGATACAACAATGCGTATGAACATCCAGATACGTTCTACAAAAACATCACAAATAAGCTATCTTCCTACAACAAGGGAATGTTCCCGAACTACGACCCAGAAATGATGATGAAAAGAAAGAGATCACCGAGAGAACTGAGAAGTGGTTCCGGGAGTTCGAGAGGTAAGAGAGGTTTGGGAAACATAAATTTATCTTCCTTGGCAACGGCAGACAGTGTCTTGATGGACTACCAGACTATACAGCAAACTAAAGCTGAATTGGCGAGACAGATCATCCAAGAACAACTTCAGAGTAGAGTTTCGAGACAAATGAGTGCAGGGAGAAATGGAAATGTGCCTAAAATTGATATCAACAGAGTACTATCACTTGCAGAGAGTGGTGACAGCGATTTAACACCTCGAAAGCTATCTCCGGCATACTCCGCACATGTTGGCATGACGACAAGAGATTTCTTACGAGCTCACACTCAACCATTCCCGGTCGCTTTTCATGTTATACCAACTGCAGCAATGGATGATGTGTACCTAGAAAAGACACCACATCGGTTGCCATCGTTACAGATGCAGAAAGGAGGAAAGAATAGACTTCCAACTGCATCACAGCTCATGTATTCTTTGTTTGACGAAGATGAAACGTCATATAATAAGCAGGTCAAAGGTGACGGAGACACGAACATTAAGAAGAGAAATAAATTGAATCAAAATAAAAAACAGTCTAAAAATAACCTGGGTGAAAGGGATGATGGGAACAAAGAAGAACAAAGGGATGAAAAAAGTAATATAATAGATAATGAAGCCACACTGGAAGACGGTTCAAGCAGATCAAGTTCTACGACTACGCGTCTCTCACCGATCATTGAGAGTGAGCAGGAATCTCAGAGAAGAAATTTAAACGGCGATGGCTCCACTGGTGATGACATGGTTGCTATTGATTGTACGAATTATTCACCAACGCTTACTCGCATACCTAGTTCATTAAAGGGTAAGCGGGGAGATTCTGCAAGGGACGGGACAACCAAGAAAAGTGTTAGTTTTCAGACCAATGGTCTTGAAACTGTTCGCATAATTTCACCAGGTCCGATTCAAACCACTGGTGCACTGGTATCAAGTGAGATCATAGAAGAGTTCCAGGCTAGTAAGTTACACGATATCCAAGATGAACTTCAAAGTGTTGTAGATAAATTACCTCCGTGGAGGACACTTGGAGGAATAATCAAGTCAAAGGGAAAACTTATTAAGAGAAAAAAGAAGAAAAAAGCACCATTATCCGCTATCAGTCCACGCGTTGGAAGCCCTCGCCCAAGGGAACTGGGTGTACAGGATCTTTCTTCGTCATCGCCTAGAGGCGGTAGTAAATGGAGGGGAAAGAGGGGATTCAAAACAACGCCTAATTCTCAAAATAAAGCAAGTGACACAGAAATAAACGAGGGAGGGGACATAATTGAAGGAGATGGGGTGCAGGATGGAGAACATCGGAACATGGGAACTTCGGGTATAAAAACGTTGCCGAACGGATATTTCTACAAATCCGGGGAACGACAGTCCAACTCAGACTTTCTAACCGATGAAGAATTTAGACTTCGCATCAAAAACATCATGGAGGAAGAACGACCTGTAACGCCAAGAAGATTACATCAAGAAGAAAATGGGACTGAAAAAGAAACAGACGAGAGTAATCTTGATACAGGGAAAAAGAAAACTGAACCGCCATTTCTGCTTCCAGAATTTCGTCGACCTGAAGAAAGTCCTTTCGTGACGTCATGCGTGGCCTGGAACCAGGTTTCAAAGCCTCCTCCTCAACCAATCATCTTAGAAGAACACGAAGTTCAGATTACAGAGCTCCTTCTCAAAATGAGGACTTGTCGATATATTCGTTGGGGAAAGAAAGACAGAGAAATACTTCGACGTTTAGAAGAGTATGAAGACCTGCAGCTTTTCGGTTAAAAATCTCGCGGAATACCGCGAGAAGTTGACGTCGAGCATTCAACGTCTGACCAGTTCTACTTGGTCATACTTAGGAAGAATGTGCCGGAGAACATGATTAATTTCACAAAGTTCTGAAATACTCTAATTTTGTGTTATAAAAGTTGTATTTAAAATTGTTTTATAGAACTAAAGTGCCCGTACCTCAGACAGTGTCTGCAGACATAATTTAAACTCAGTAATTCATAAAATAATTGTGAAATATTAAAACATTATTGCTAAACTAAAGGCACATGAGGAATCAACCATGTTGTGTGAAATTGTGATTAAAAATAATTTTAGTTTATTGAGTATTACACACTTTACAGACAACCGGTCGATTCTCCCGAAACGTTGTTTTACCTGTCAACAAATTCCAGTGTTACCTTCATCGGGAAAGACGAATGCTTAAGAACTAACTAGCTCCACTTAATTGTCAGTATCGCTATATTTCGACTTTTGACAATCACGGCAATATTTTCACACACACTAAAACTAGTTTCTGAAGGCCACCTGTGGATCGATCATCGTACGAAGCTAGCTGTCATTCAAGTTGAACAACGATGTAGAACATTGATACTACAACATGCAAGTCATTTAGTAACACAAATACTCCAAAAGTAACACATATATTGCTGCCCTTTATAATATTTTAATAGGTGACTATTAACTGTCTTCTCTCTTCTAAATGCCTGTTTCCGAATCCTTTATTTTCTTTAGTTCATTTTCAATTTTTAGAATATTGGGCAAATCTTCGAGTGAACAGTTGAGGAGGTATGCAGAATATATGTACAAGGGCAGAACATTTATTCTTGTTTTGTAGACTGTCTTTCTTTATTTATTTACTCCGTCAATCAATCAATCAATCAACCAACCAACCAGAAATCAATCAATCAATCAATCAATCAATCAATCAATCAATCAATCAATCAATCAATCAATCAATCAATCAATCAATCAATCTTTCAATCTTTATTGCATAACAACATGCCGTATGGTAAGCACGGTAAAACGTATAACACAGTAATTATGTGAATACAGTCCTTTAGTAGACTGTTGGGGGACATTTTACATCAACAAGAAATACACAGACACCACAATATTTTCTAGTATAAAATCTATAGGCAGTTTTTTAATTTTAAGCAGATACTAACGAGACCGATAATCTGTTCCCAATACTTGCTCGTAATTCTAGACCGTGCAATGTATAAAGCTAATTTTCGATAGAATTAACATATGTTAATTCTAACACTAGTGTTGATAAATATTCTTTTTCTTTCAAAAAGTATATATTACATCTCAGACTACAAAGAAAGTGGTATGGGATTACATGTATAAGATATCCTGAAGGTTCCTACTTGATTAGCGATATTCGATTACTGTAAGTGACGGACGATTCCTTTCTGAGATAAGAGCCAAGGTCTCCTTTATCCTGTGACGTCACAGGTTCATCATGAAATTGAATCACACATACATGTATACACAATATCCGTACAAATTTTTTGAATATCTAATAATGCCAGCTTTGTTCACCTCCAATCCTAAAATATTGTTAAATAATAATCTTTCCAGGTTTGATATGTTAAAGTGAGTTTGTTAGCAACATTTTGACTAAATATAAATTGATGTATCGTATTGGCTATTCTGTCTAGTAATCTTAATATAATAATTATATGTTTTATGGTATGTAAAAGAAAAACAAACAATAGATATTACGAAAGACAATAAACTTTAGTAACGCAACATACAGGAAATAATTTTTTCAAACGTGTAATCGATTAGTATTTTGTTTAGTATGTATTGATATGGCTAAGGAAGACGTGACCCAGAAGATCTTTGAACTCGGCAAATAGGAAAAGATAAACTTACTTTATCTCAAGTTTGCCATGTGAGGGCGCTGAGAAGGGCGCACTTTTTTGACGTTTTTGTAGTATTCCTTTAATTTTCTTGTTTTACCACTCTTATCATGATCATTTTAACGTCATCGAGTGAACAAAGCAATGATCGTCTTGTTCCAATGCCCAAGTGTAGCATATAATGCATTGTCGAAATAAGTGTATAAATCAGAGTCTGAATTCTACAAGTATCAGCGCCATAATTTTCTAGCAATGCACTAAATACTACAATCGAAGGATCCGAATAGTGCCCCCCCCCTTGCATGGACAAGACAGGGAAAACCAAATAATGGCAAAATGAGAGAGAGAGAGAGAGAGAGAGAGAGAGAGAGAGAGAGAGAGAGAGAGAGAGAGAGAGAGAGAGAGAGAGAGAGAGAGAGAGAGAGAGAGAGAGAGAGAGAGAGAGAGCAATATTGACAGGTGTACGTGGAGGAGGTTAAGACAGATAAAGACAAAGACAAAGGGACAAACAGATAGGGGGCCGGGGATGGGGAAAAGGTAGGGGAGAGATAAACGGACTATGCAACAAGTGGTAGTATTCTTTCTTGAAACTAAGTGTGATCACCACAAAAAGGTAAATTACTGCTATACTCGATGACCTTTTACACTTGATCTTATTAAAAACAGTAACGTAGTGTCTTTATCAGGTGGTAGTGAAAGTAGTACACGTCGTGTCACGTGAGTATTTTACATGTCCACCTGTAGTTAAAAATACAAACTACAAGTTAAAATAACACACACTCATTTTAAATTTCTCATAACGTACCAGGAGCACTGCGTAGATATACATTCTGGGGATATCTGTCACACATACAATCTTTGCTGCCGCTTCACCTACCAGATGCTACCCCGAGATATAGATAGCACTACATCAAAAGTCATATGACCATGCAGAATGAAATCTTATTTTATTTCAATGATATTAGAATGATGGATCTTATAAGGTTTTATTTCAATTGCAATCGCAAGGAAAATAAGGGGTGGGTGTTTAACTTTCTAGTAATTACAATGTATGTCTGCCTGGAGTGCTAATTAATGTATCGACCCACCCCGTCGTAAGTGTATTGATCTGTTTGTACTTAAAGTCAACGTTCCGATCGATATTGCCACGATATGTAACACCCTACATTCCCGTGTTTAATATCTTTTGCAAAATATACATTACATGAAAATATATTTTGAAAATATCTACAGTATCTAACAACAACTTGAAATTGTGGGTTTTTTTATTTGAGTTTTAGTTTATTTTGAATTTTTGAAAGGAAACGTCATCCTTTAGTTAGTAAACATGTATACACCATCTATTTCAACGTCTTAGCCCAGTATCAAATGAGTGATGCAAGTTGGTAGTTATATAGATATGTATCCAGGATATACATGTATAGCCAGCCTCATCGATTGTTTGCACGACCTAACTTACGTTACGAAATATCGTCTTTCCTCAGTATAGCTACGCACGTTGCTATCACAGTTTGAGGACGTCGAATCAGTTGTCATATCTTACTGCTTAGCTATATCAGATCAATATGGTATTCATGTAGCGACTTTAACACATCAACTTACCATATAATAGCCACAACCTTTGGAAACTCGTATAGCACATCTTCCTTGAATTCATCACTTCTAAAATGTTGATGTTTTATAACATAAGTCTATAAATGGAGAAAATTGAATTCCGAAATTTAAGCTAGGTCATGTAAGGAAATGTACGTATACACGTAGTTTGTACACGTGGTTGCCAAATTCTCATAACCTGTTGATGAAATAATCACATCAATCCATTGAACTTGTAGTACTACATAATTTTGACTTTGTTGATTTGTAAAAAATAATATTGAAAATATAAATGAAAAGGTTGTATTTCAATGACACATATTGATATGCGATACAGGACACTGCTTTACATCAAACCATAATCTGAGCTAAACAGTTGATATGGACTTTAATCTAATTCGCCCTTTTTATCAACATACTTTGCAGCACGAATATCATCTGAAGGTTAAATAGACAGGTAGACATACAGACAGACATTAAGTTTTTAAAACGGATAATTCTAAAAGCTAGATTGGTCTCCGTTTACATTGAAAACACTGATAACGAAACCAAAAAGTGCAGTGTATAGTGTGTGTGGGAGGGCCTAGGGGCGGGGTTGTTGCAAATGGTGACGTATATATGATATGACGTCACCATTTTGCTGTATCGTGTGGATTGGAGCGACTTTCTCTGTTCGGCAATTTTGGAATCATGAATAATTTATCTCTGAAGTATTTTATTAGTTCCGTTATTTTCAAACGATTGAGATGTACAAAAAAGAGCTAATGCTGACGTCAGAATAAAGTCTCTCTCTAATCGGCACCCTATCTTTGTATCTTTTGTTTACTTGTATTGATCATTTATGAGTTGGTTTCGTTTTGTAATCGATTACCAATACTGGCTTTCCCGGTGCACTTCTTTATTTGTGTGAGTTATGTCACAAAGCATAGCTACACATCGGAGAGCGTCATAACAGAGTTAAACAGTGGTGAGTAAGCTGGCTGTAGACCACAATGAAGACAACGTTCTATGGTAGAGATTGGTGTTACGTGTGATAGCAAGTCCCACCACACATCAAAATGTTGGCCAAGCAAAGTTTAAGACGCCAGACGAACCAAGCAAAATGGAAACAGCAGTCAATGAGGGCTTTCAGTAAGGCACATATGTTGAACAAACAACATGATAAACGACTTGTAGATGAAATTAAGACGTTAGAACGTGCTCGAAACACCAGGATTCGTGATTCCAAGGAACAAATATGGAAAGCAAGTGCGAAAGGTGTTCCTGTACCCAGGCTGCCAAAACCGGACAATTTGCCGTATTATTTAACAAGATCACGGTCAGTGACTTTGCCCACACCTCAGGAGTTACAGTCACTGCTACCGAAGAAGATCATACGTACACGAGCTAAGTCGGTGAGTGAGAGGTACAACCCGATGTCCAAGAGACGTCTGTCCACGTTCTGTGCCGACGATTTGAATAATCTGAGACATTTTCAGCAACTTCTTGACCATTTAAAAATTGATGATGATATCATTGAAGTTCAAGAAGATAATGAAGGTCAGAATGATACTGAAGATTTAGACAATCAAAATCTGTTTGGAGACAGACTAATTTCAAATGATGCACAACTGACAAAAAGAGACACTGACAGTTTCTCGGGTATAGTTAAAGAAAGGCGAATAACTTTAGCTGCCACACCAACAACGAATTTTACATTTACAAGTGGACCTTCTCAAAATATGCCTAATGCTGCTGCCAAACCTCGACGAAATAGTATCAGTACCATTTTTCCTGGACGAGCATTATCAGCACCACCACAGAGGAATCAGGTACCAAAGCCACCAATACGACGCACTAAATCTGCGAAGATTGGAGAAAAGGAGCACATAGCCGCCGACTCTCCGACTTCACCCAGGGAGGACATTAAACATAGACGGATGTCTTTTCAAGTCGTCAACGCGTTCCAGCTAGGGTCCAGAAGAACTTCTAACGGAGATAATGTCCTGACGTCACGGAATCAGACAAACGGTGAGAGGAGGATATCGTCAACCTTACCTCCAACTATTTACGAACAGCAATCACGGCCACGAGTGCATTTCGAGAAGGAACCCGATACACCCGGAAACCCCGCTCAAGTTCGTAGCGGTATGGGGAAATGGCAGGCCAAATTACATAAACATGCTAAAGAACTCGGTCTTAATATGGATAAAATTCAACAAAGTCTACAGGAAGCGAAAGACGACGAGGACGACTATATTAATATGTTTGCTGAAATGAAATATTGCCGTTATCTTAGATGGGGTAAGGAAGATAAGAACATTGGAGAAATGATTGCCGACAGAGGAAGAACTGACCCTGAACAACTTCAATTGAAATTTGCCCGCAAAGATTCAAGAGGGTTTTCTAAATTAGATTTTCAAGACGCACTGCCAGATAGAACACGAAAGAAAAGAATAGTGCGTAATTGAACTATGTCATGATGTAATTACTACTCCAAGAATTATATCAGTCTCTGTCATAGAGGGTCTTTGACTTTTATGATCATTGGTCAGAAGTAGAATCCTGGTGCGGACGCAATTCGTCACGTGACGGTTTATATAGGTCTGATTGCATGATAATAGGTTCTATGTCTATACTCCTACTTGCATACAAAGGCTCGATTCTAAGTGTTGACTCTTCACCCCAAACGAACGTGAAAGGGGCACCAGACAGAATCAAACCCTTAATTTATTCCATCGCGACATGCAGTCTAGTACATGTACGGTAGGGTAGAAGTAGAAGTAGCTCTGGATATATTGCTACGCACAATGTTCTTACACCTCTACGGTACTAAGAGTATCGACAACACCGTAGCAATACATCCAGAGCTAGATAGATGACATACAAAGACGCACTGCCAGATAGAACACGAAAGATGTGTCCTTGTCGTTCACGTACGTGTGCATTGTACATTTACCGAAGTAAAATATGTGTTTTTTTAATGGCCAATCGATTGCTATTGTACAGTACTAAAAATAATTTCCTATCACAATAATCACAAATACCTGGAGTACATATTGAATATTTTGTAGTTCGCTGTCAATTTGTAATCGTTTTAATACATTTTGTAAATTACGTGTGACCAATGATGGCTTGTCTGTTTTTTTTTCTGTCTTTGCCACCTTATTTGTTGTTATTGTTTCACCAATAAATATTTACTTCATTAATATTTTGTCATCAATGCATCAAGAGAGTGATATACTGTGAAGTGAGTCTCGCCACCTAATTGATAATTGTTCTACCGTTGCTTTGTAAATGTCTTTTTTGGTCTGATAGTCTTCGGTGTATATGGTGTCAGACTTACCATATGTGGATAATTAGTCAGGCCGCCCATCAGTTGATACTAGTGGTAAGTGAAACCACCAAAGGTTATTATTCAATTAACTCCAGGCCTGTACCACGTAGACCTAATTCCAGACTAGGCACTCTATATATTGGTCTGAGACCTACACACTTCAACTGTTTAGTCGTGATTTCTACTTTGTCCATGTCTCTTTACTTTGTATTCATTATAGCCTATCCTAACTGACATTTTGAGTCTATTGAGTTACATACAAACACAGACTTGTTCTATGCAGTTTCACATTGATTTTTCAGGATAAAATTGTTTTATAAAATACAAATCCAAAATAAGCACCCAATCCTCATAATATGGCCACATTAAGATACTTTTAATGTGGAAATGCCATAAATTATCATTTCTAAAGTCACGTGCCAAAAAAAGATAGACAACGAAAAGAAGTGTAGTAAATTTTGTATATATTGTATGTGATTGATAAGGAAGATACTGTGTTCTTTAAAAACTTTAGCAATTGATCGAAGTATGCATGCAACCCATAAAATGATCACGTGACTTCTCAAAATGTGCATATTGAGAAATATCCGTTTTGTTTTTTTTTAGTATAAATATTGTTTCATATCAACAAGATCAAGAGTTACTGACCACTGCCTGATTGCTTGGACGGTTTGTTTGATAATTCAACAGTTCCCATTATATATGCCTATTAAACGACATTTTTGTCCTCGGCCCGTAAAATGTACACCGCTCACCTAATATCACGTGACTGACTTTTAATCACATTCTGTGAAAGTAGTTTCCAACGCCAAGCGGCTCCAAAAGTCGATATTCGTCCGGTTCCAAGATGCATTGCGCACAAGAGGACGTCGCTTACGTTGTTACATTTAGTCTTGTTTTGTCTTTATTACGTTTGAAATAACATTTTCATATAATGGAAGACATGTTGACCTCTTTAATTATGAGTGATTTTGTAGAACAAAGACTAAACGCCATCAATGACAGAGAGGGATTTTATGGGTGAACCCAGGGTACGGTCAGGTGACAACCACCCCCCTGCAAATCCACCAGCGCATACACAATCCATGGCATTATATGGAGAGAAGCGCAATGCATCTTGGAACCGGCAACAGGTCTATTCTAGTCTTCATGTTTTATGATGTTATTATTAACATATTCAGTGGCAAAAGCGTCTGCTGATTTCTGTCCATCGACTTCCGTCATGTCAGCTTGCACTGCAACTGTTGTCATTTGCTGTCGAGAAAGCACGACATTAGACATTGGTAATATTTAACAATACATATTTTGAAGGTTCCATTTCTATACGAAGCATTTTTGTTATATGAAATTAATATTCATCATTAATGTGTAACAGTGGTAGATACACATGTGTTCATGTTTGTCACATGATGACGTCTATCTTTGCACAAACTGTTATGATGTCATAACTAGATGTTTTCCCCATAAACCCTTGCAGGAAATCACCCCAATGGCCAAACACATATCAAGTATTTCAAAGTTACCAAAGTGCTATTGTATCACCAAAAACATACTTAAGTTTATAGCAGTAATCAATATAATTGTACTAAATGCAGAAATAAGTCTGGCTGGACTTTTCCTTTAAACTTCTGGTTACCATGGTTTCAACTTACACAGTGAGACAGTTTCTTCTCCTCTTCGTCTTCTTCTCCAAATCTTACTCCACAGTAACCCGCCTTTCGTCGTTTTGACGACAAACAACAACAGCACTTATCAACGATGGAACAAATAGTTCTAGGGTCCACGTCTTCTGGTTTCATGGGGCCTAAGAATTCATCGAATCAAACAATAATTAATTTACGCTAAAGCCAAACTGTTGGAGTAATATTGTAATAAACAAACACACATTCGACAAATGAAGAGCGTTAGGCTTGATGTACATGACAGAGATTCGAACTAGGTGTGTAAGTAAAGGATCATATACAACGAGACGTCGGCGTCTAGGTAGATATCGGGCGCTTACAAAAGAACAAGTATACCGTCCAATATGATGTCTGAAGACGGTATCATACAAACGATAATTAACGGAAGAGCTAAAAAGAAATTGCGCCGAGTACACTACAACCCTACTTATACCACGCCTCACTTTATGGCGTCCTGACACCACGGGACCGGTTGTATATTGTGTGCAAACCGACGTTGGTTGTCAATGGCAACATAGTATAATGAAACTTACAGTCATGTCGTACTCTCTCCCCCATGATGATATGTATATCTAATACAAAAGTCTCACGCATGTGTTTAAGACTTGTAAAAGAGTGTAAAAAATGTAAGTCCGATAAAATCTTTAATGTGGCAATAATATCAAAGTGCAAGCTAAAGCATCTATTTTGACTATTGTAAGACAGAGTAAAAGTTGTTATTACAATATACTCATTGACGTGGAGATCACTTCTGCATGTAA
This sequence comes from Glandiceps talaboti, assembly GCF_964340395.1. Lineage (NCBI taxonomy): Eukaryota > Metazoa > Hemichordata > Enteropneusta > Spengelidae > Glandiceps > Glandiceps talaboti. Next base: position 13,619,694 of record NC_135555.1, on the reverse strand, counting down.
TAATATCAATGTGTTTACCCGTCACAAAGCTGACCAGCAAACCAACAAGAATGGCAGTCACCCAGGCAATAGTACCGTAGTATAGATAGGATATTTGAAACATCTGTGCAAATGAGGGACTGAAATGAAATAAAAGGGAAAACGATACACTTCTTGACAGTAGAGCTATACCAGATTACCGATATCTTAGATAAGGCACAACACTTATACATACAAGTTAAAATAAATCCCATGTTTTCACATTTGTGCTATCTGATCATTAGAGCTGTAAGGATTGACAGGGCCAAACCTTTGTTAGAGCCAACTTTTCACTATAGCTCTGCGAGACATACAAATGCTTTTCTCACCCCACCTTAAGCCTAACCCGACACGGGCCTTTAAACATTTCTCAGCTCACAGTTTGAAGTATTGGCTACTCGACGTGAATCCTGATAATAATATCACAATTCATTGTAAACCAATACTCATATTTCATTTTAACAAAGCTGTATCAAAAATGATATATTTGAACTCACTAATTGTCAGGTGCTGTTAAAGTTGGTGTGGTTGACCCTGGGGTTATTCCCATCGTTGATGGCGTGGTGTATGCCAATGTAGTGAGGTCTGAGGTTATGTTGGGAACTGGACACCCAGCTATTGAAAGAGGTTTTAACTCTCTTATCGCTGGCCATGGGTAGACAATAGAACCAATCCCAAACCAGAATGCCATGAAAAGTCCACTTAGTAAACCAAGTATTGCACCCTGGTGAGTAAACGTAGAAAATCTAGGACTCTGGTTGTGTGTCGTTGCGGGCACTCCATACTGCCATCGCTTATACAACGACTGAGTTTGCATTTGTTGAGTCCTGTTGGTCGAATTGTTAGAGTGGTTTGGCTCGGAATCTACGCCACTTCGAACCTCGTTAACCATATTGTACAAATATGGGGACCTGGTATACAGGTACGATGGATATGGCTTTGAGAAGAATTTACGCTTAGGATCCATCACTTACAGACTATTGTCTTTCAATTTCCCCAGTTTCGTTAGTTTTAAAACGGAAGATTTTATACAATATATTAATATCATGGAACGGCTATGAGTCAATACCAAATGCTGTAGAAAATACAATTTATTTGTTATCTAAAATGAATTGAAAGAGAGTGTATTTTTTGGTCGGCTGTACTTACCTTTGAATTTGCCCACGGGAAAAACATACCGAGGGAGAAGAGGCCAAGTAAAGGTCCTCCAACCATACCAAAGATACTCAAAGAAACCTGGATAATGGAGAGTGGAATGAGCTTATTATTCTTATCCGATTCACTCAACGTCACGCGTCAGATTGAAACAAATGTAATAAACTAATATTGGCGACTTCAAAAGTTTACGAACTCTGTTATTTTGACAAAGTGTAGTAGTGGGAGTTGTAATCCGGTAGTTTTGGTAATACATGTATATAAATATGTGATGCACTAAAATATATCAACAACATACCTGTAATACACCACCTAATTGCGAAGATACCCACGCCATGAAAACACAGAACAAACCATAGAATAAAGCTATAAGGCAATATAATATTATATAAAATGTATTACATTTATTTATTCATTTATTATTTATTTATTTGTTTATTTATTGATTTAATTATTCATTTACATCTTTTGATGAAAGTTGTCAATGAGGCGTAATTTTTAAATCTGTGAAAGAGGGGAAAGGGAGAGGGGAAGGAGAGAGAGGTATAGGTATGTAGAGGGAAACAGAGTTACTCATACAGACAGTCAGGTAGACAATGATAAGCAGCGTCTCAAATGGAAATAGTAACAACACAGAGACTCGTCCAATTGATATAATGAATGGCGAGAGATATAGACGTCGTGTCGCTCCGCCCTCACCGGCCTCCTCTCTCTCGACCGATGTGTGAGGGCGCCCCGTCACGGCTTACCTTACAAACAAGGTTTCAAGACAAATACAGACAAAGAGTTTAGGATTTATATTGTAATGTTCTAGAAACGAGGGAATGAGTGAGATTGTAGAGTGGATGTAAAAAGATGGGATGGAGAAACAAAAAGAGCTACAGCAGTACATATAAAGAGAGACGTTGGGAAAGTTTACTCTCTATTTATGATATATAAGTATGTATGTGTATTACCAAGACCCTTTGTTATCCGTGCGTACTTCTCTTCAGGCATATTCTTCCAAATTTGACGAATACAATCTTCGCCAGTGGCTGCCGCCAGGGCGTTAAGTCCTGATGACACAGTGCTGTAATAGAATTTATACCACTTTTATTCAATTAGAAATTTAGATCGTGAAAGGACATAGAAAAGTTGGTTCAACAACCCATCGCGCTCATGAACATGATGAAAAGGTAATTATGGAGGAGGGAAGATAACTCAAAATTTGTTTGTCTTCTAATTTCGAAATATACGGAGAAAACTACCAATTTGTACTATAAATGCGCTTTCTCCCTCCTTGTTCCAGGAAAAAACAAAATGGAAACGTTTTAAAATGTCTGATAAGATTGAAATTCTCCAATCGTCGAGAACAAATCACTCTGCAATTCTTGATAACCAAATAATGCACTCTTACGAAACACATAACCACGTACAATGACAGTTACAAGGCACTGTTACAGCATTTGGACATTATACTTATATTTATACTTATATTTATACGAATACGAATACGAATACGAATACGAATACGAATACGAATACGAATACGAATACAAATATGAATACGAATACGAATACGAATACGAATACGAATACGAATACGAATACGAATACGAATATAAGTACAAACCTTAATGCACCACTAAACATACAAGAAACAAAGAGACCGGGTAAACCTGGTAAAAATCTAAGGATATCCATCACAAAGTATGGCATCAGCTAGTAATAAATTGAAATGATAATATTTGTTGTCAGCATCCTATATATTGTATAACAGTAGGTTTATTTCATGACTCGACAGAGAGACTAAACATAAGGGGTGCAATTACAGTGACGTATGTCTTCGTTTTCTGATGGGTACAACATTGTTTTGTAACATATTTGTGTAGCAGCACACACAATATAGTGCAATGTATCCAATTGAATTGATATTTTTAGGTCCGCACCCAAAAATCAGCGCCCACATGAATGACAATTTAAACTCATTACTATACTGCTTATTTTATAGATAAAATAGACTATTAATTGACAACAAAAGTAATACTCCAGTTACAGCTATTAAACATTAATTTATTATCTGAAATTTGTTCATAATACAAACAACATTAGATACAGTAGAGAGAGAGAGAGAGAGACAGACAGACAGACAGACAAACAGACAGACAGACAGACAGCTACAAACAAGCAGACAGACAGACAGACAGACAGACAGACAGACAGACAGACAGACAGACAGACAGACAGACCTGATCTGTTGCTTGGATATAACCCGCAAAGTAAGGATCGCAGTCATGGTACTTAGCATACATAGCAAGACCAGAACAGGTGGCTAAGGCCATTATTAACACCAGACCTGGTATATTCAGATAGATAGCACTATAAGGAAAATAAAATAATGGAACAACTTGTATTACATTATCAAACGGAGTTATCCTGATCAATGTTCTCAGTTTCTACTACACAAAAACGCAATTTTTCAAATCTGCCCCACATCAAATTTGAGTCCTAATACATGGATTTTAAAATGTAGTCATGAAAAATTTGAAGTGACTACTTACATCTTGGCTTCACGTTCAGAACGACATGACATATATCTCTGTACTTGACCTTGGTTGACGCCGTAGATTCCCAAGAATGTGAACAATCCTCCTACACACATTGTCCAGTAACTTAGACGATAAGTTGGGTCGACATCAAAACTAGAAGAAAATAGAAAAATTACAAGACTATAAACTACCTACTCACTTATTGCCCACCCGAAAATACAAAAAAAAACACCATATTAATTACGGCAAGTAAAATAATTCTGTGCTGCGGATAACCCAACCGACCCTAGTTTATGTATGGTGCCGACTCTAAACACTTGAAAATCTATCGCCGTATCAGATACTGTACACACTGTGTTCATGGCACGTTGTTGCTCAGGCCGTTTGTCGCTCTAGCTCTCAGAACAACAAGTCGACGACGAATTCATATTTGGCATACCATGGATTATTATGAACTACCTTATAGCACAGAGTTTATTCGAATGTTTCAGACGGTAGTTCACAGGTGAAATTAATTCTACTATTCTATACGATCCACGAAAATTCTTATGAAATTTCTTGCTACAGCCTGGCATAACATAGTAGCCGGATAATACAGCTTTGCCCCCCCCCCCCCCTTGCCGAAATACAAATGCAAGTATACTTTTTCTCTGACTTGAAATATGAAGCTTTTTTATTGTATTTCTTTCATTTCGACCTGTGCTTACTCGATATTTTGTTTTATTAAAATGCAAATTTCAACACATTTTTCACATTCAAAAATGGTGATAATTTACTTCTATTTCCGAGTAAATTTTCTTACTAGATTTGGGTCAAAATAAGTAAATAGATAGATATAAAATAAAATTCCGTCCTACCTACCCTATTTTCTGAAGTCATTTTATCGGAAACAAACATTTTTTTTTATTATTGCCTTTAACAGGAGGGAGACTTTTAGATAGTTTAGTATATGTAAGAACAGTTTGGTCGTCACGGTGTTTTCAAGTTAAGACATGACAAGCCAAGTTAAACTACTGAACATATCTTCACATCATTTTCTCTCACGAGAATCTTTGCGGCCTTTGTTCTGAGACCACGAGTTTGTGTGTGTGTGTGTGTGTGTGTGTGTGTGTGTGTGTGTGTGTGTGTGTGTGTGTACTTACTTGTCAAATTCGATTCGTCCGCCTTCTCGACAAATTTTCATGACGTTGCCCCAGCCACCGTTGTCGATTGAACCCCGTATGATGACCATTAGAAAGCCTACCACTATCACACACAGTTGAAATACATCAGTCCATAGTACAGCTTTCATACCTCCCTACATGACAGAATATATCAGATTAACACAATTTCATTTATATCTGACAAATGTTCCAAAAACCGTTAGCTTTAAAATGGATATGATTACCATAGTTTGCACTTTCTAGCTAAAAACCTTGTCACCGTATCAACTGTGCGACATATACCTATAATAACAACTTATAACGCCCCTATCCTGTCTTGATTACAGCAAATGCATTGTCACGTGTCCAGATGTACTTTTCTTGTTGTTGTTGTTGTTGTTTTTTAATATCTGAAATGCACCCAATGCGTTGTCGTAACGTGACGAAACCTTTTACACATATTGCTCACAATATACTTACTATCGTAGTGTAGAAAGTACAGACTAGTCCTACTGTCAGCACGGATCCCCAGAGAGAAAATCCAGTAACTACAGTAAAATACGCAAAGATACAAGGAAATGGGATGTGATATAAATCAGCCGGCTTCAACAAAGAAAACTACAAACTGAAGGCAACGTATAGTATGGTATGGTAATTAGCATGACAATTAGTAACTCTACTAATTAACTTCTCATTTGCTGATTATCTGACAGGCATAATTGGGAAATCTGACAGACCCCATCTCACACACACATTACCCAATCAAAAATCGCGTAATAAACCGACAAGCCCCGTCTCACAAACTCATTACCCAAACAAAGACCGTGTAACAATCTACTATAAGTTTACGAATTTATGTTCTTGCAAGAATACATTGCTAAAGAATATACCTACTTACCTGCATTCAAGGCTAATGACGGTGCATAAATAGCCACTCCCATATAAAGAACCTTTAAAAAACATAAATGTATAACCGTCAATACATGAAGACAGAGGGACTGACAGGCAGAGAGAGAGAGAGAGAGAGAGAGAGAGAGAGAGAGAGAGAGAGAGAGAGAGAGAGAGAGAGAGAGAGAGAGAGAGAGAGAGAGAGAGAGAGAGAGAGAGACAGACAGACAGACAGACAGACAGACAGACAGACAGACAGACAGACAGACAGACAGACAGACAGACAGACAGACAGACAGACAGACAGACAGACAGACAGACAGACAGACAGACAGACAGACAGACATCGAAGATTTGTTCGCATTGTGTTGTATAAAAAATATCCATCATTGAAGTGATCAACATGTGACAATCAAACACACTCCTCCAAACCAGCAACATGTATAAAATATTAGGGATTGGGCTACTACAGTATTATGAATACAATTTGATGAAATGAGATGAGAATTGTGTCATTCATTTTTTTTCTGTCATTATACTAAAAAGCTAATTTGATGGATCAGTGGGTGAATAATACATTCACAATTATAGTAAAATCATCTATGGGTCATTTCTACTCACCGTTTGGAAGATGAATGTAAGGCATCCTAGGACTCGAACTGCCTTACTTTTGAAGCGAATCTCCAAATACTGAAATATATAATGTCGAGAAATTATAGCAGTCCATGGCACATTGCGGCCATTTACCAAAAAAAAAACTTACTATTCCCGAAAATCAAAAACTAAAAAGTGATCCCTATACAGCTTCTGTGCAACCTCAAGCCACAGTGACTAAAGAAATTATTGTGGTCTGAGGTGCAACTTAAGTTTACAAATATCTAAATGACATTACATTTTAATTTGCCAAACATCATTGGCTATCATTTCCTATAATGTCGGAACAAGGAGTGGCTGTTTTTCACTCGATTTTCCATGTCCAGAGGTTATATTTGGAAAAGGGCATAGACAATAATTTATCAAATGTATGCGGTATTCTGTTACCAGATAACCAACTGTATTATGTTTGTTGATTCAAGTTTGAAGTTTGAGGAGGGATATCCTAAACGTAAAACTTATTTATTTGTGTGGTATTTTTAGTAGGTTAGCCACGTGACTGTGTTTTGTCCATCTTGTCGACACTCATGTCGATACTTTGGACATCGCCAACCTATAAACGCCCCCTTCCCCAACCCCACCTGTTGCATTTTAAGATTTGGAGTCAAACTAAAGTATAATATGATATAGTCAACACTGTTGTCCATGCCATGCGGGCACTATTTAAAATCTTATTGCCTTAAATTTACCTACCTCGTTGGCACTGGTGAGTTTAAGTCTATAGAATATAGGCATATACCAATGTGCTGTCAGTAGAAGGGAAACGGCATAATTTATGGCGTAAACAGAAACCATTGTTCCTAACAAGTACACTTCAGCCGTGGTCCCAATGACCGTTATTGCTGAGATGAAGCTAGCCACAAGAGACATAGCAACAGGCACAGCAGTCATAGTACGGCTTGCCAGTAAAAACTCCTTGGACGAACGACGCTTCCTGCTGGCATATGCGTGGTAGATTCCAATAGCTGACGAAACAGCCAGCATAAGTGCTAAGACTACATAGTCTGCTATAGAGAATGACGGCTTCTCCGTTGAAGAAGACATAGTGATATAACACACAACACAATGTATTAGAAGCTGTTTTCAACTAAGTTCTCGTCTTGTATTATAAACAAAGCAATAAAACAAGAATTTGTGACAGCTAAGCTTTTATTTACAACCTGTCTGCTTAGCAGAGCAAATATTTATTGGTATATTCAAACCGGGCAGTTATAAAAGTATAGCTAAAATTTGGCCATTTTATGACAATTCGTAGAATAATAACATCCTCATCCACATCCTCATCATCATCATCATCATCATCATCATCATCATCATCATCATCATCATCATCATCATCATCATCCGAGACACCTGACTTAATATCAAATATTATAGGACTTCAGATTGACGGTCTTGTATTTAAAGTGTACGCTACTGGTTCGACACAGGCAGATCTAGAATAATTTATTGTAACTTAGATTTCCATTAGGTCGAGTAGACCGTAACATCGGGTAGTGGGGCATGATTTGTATTTTTTTAATAATGTATGCCGCTATTTAAGTGTCGAACTTTGGCCAGACATTTAACCTAGTAGTCATATACCTATATATTGCATAAAAACGACAGCAATCAGTCAATGGCTAAGTATATATATTAGTCTGTAACTGTCAAGCTGCACAGTCCTTCATTCTATGGTTAATGGCATCTATAAATAAACTAAATGTGCAATAGCAATATTGCGGGATCGGATACCCCATCCTGTACTCTCTGTATTTAAGAAGCTTTAGTATAGATAGCTTTAGTTCAAGATAGTTTACTTACCACACACGGGTTTGTGTACCATAGGTAGCTTTATAAGAAGATAGCTCACTTACCACACACGGGTTTGTGTACCATAGGTAGCTTTATCAGAAGATAGTTTACTTACCACAAGCGGGTTTGTGTACCGTAGGTAGCTTTATTAGAAGATAGCTCACTTACCACAAGCGGGTTTGTGTACCGTAGGTAGCTTTATTAGAAGATAGCTCACTTACCACACACGGGTTTGTGTACCGTAGGTAGCTTTATTAGAAGATAGCTCACTTACCACACACGGGTTTGTGTACCATAGGTAGCTTTATTAGAAGATAGCTCACTTACCACACACGGGTTTGTGTACCATAGGTAGCTTTATTAGAAGATAGCTCACTTACCACACACGGGTTTGTGTACCGTAGGTAGCTTATAAGAAGATAGCTCACTTACCACAAGCGGGTTTGTGTACCGTAGGTAGCTTTATTAGAAGATAGCTCACTTACCACACACGGGTTTGTGTACCGTAGGTAGCTTTATTAGAAGATAGCTCACTTACCACACACGGGTTTGTGTACCATAGGTAGCTTTATAAGAAGATAGCTCACTTACCACACACGGGTTTGTGTACCGTAGGTAGCTTATAAGAAGATAGCTCACTTACCACAAGCGGGTTTGTGTACCATAGGTAGCTTTATAAGAAGATAGCTCACTTACCACACACGGGTTTGTGTACCATAGGTAGCTTATAAGAAGATAGCTCACTTACCACACACGGGTTTGTGTACCATAGGTAGCTTATAAGAAGATAGCTCACTTACCACAAGCGGGTTTGTGTACCGTAGGTAGCTTTATTAGAAGATAGCTCACTTACCACACACTGGTTTGTGTACCATAGATAGCTTTATTAGAAGATAGTTTACTTATCACACACGGGTTTGTGTACCATAGATAGCTTTATTAGAAGATAGTTTACTTATCACACACGGGTTTGTGTACCATAGGTAGCTTTATTAGAAGATGATTTACTTTATTGTGTTTTATCAACTATTTTCCTAATTATGTGGTGCCTAATTTTGATGAATTACACGTAATGAGTCGCATATAGACGTATATGCTGTGTACTGAGATAACCTTAGAAATGATACACACATGGATTTCAGATTAACATGTACAGAAATGAAAAATTATACCTGTCCAAAAAATAAGTTATGCTCTTAAAAGAATAATGTTCAATTATATTCAAATGTTGCTATAGTAACATCGTTTTCAACAATGTGGATAGGGCGGGGCCATGTCAGTTTGGTCAATGTGGTCTTTACTTGTGGCATTTTTGACTTTTGGTGGGGTGGGTAATTTTCAGAAGACACGTGTTCAATTCCAAATTGCAACCGTGTGAATTTACTACTTGTTTTCAATAGTGTGTCGTCTTCCAACTCATATGTAAATGTGACATTTACAGCGTTTAAACACAATGGTCCCTAAGTATCTCGTAGGGCGAATTCAGAAATTGACCTGGATGGAAAAAAGTACCTGCATGTCTGTTGTACTTTGAGGTGTGTCCCGAAGACTTGTTTATGTATCATTACACACGTCGTTGCTGCTGCCCTTGGGTTCAGAGTGTATCGTGCTAGGGGCAAACGAATTCAATAGCTGAGGCGACCTCCTAACAACACTTACAACTACCTAAACTATATGACATATGTATACGTACTGTGTATACCTGTAGCTGGACTTTAGACTGGACATGTACAACAACATGAATACATCCATACCCCGACTGACATAATCGTACACTTATTCTGTATTCAGGTAAGTTATATTGCACTTGTCAGACTGGGGTTATTGGAACACCATGCAGCAGTCCGTCCAGAGACTCGGAGGTTCTCGTCGCTTGACAGTAATTAATATGAAAACGCTTAAAAACAAAGTACCTGGAATCTCAGACGCCTTGCATCACTTGGTAAAGTAGCAATTAGGGTAGGGATGGGTGTGCACTCAATGTAAAACTGATAGCATAATATTAGCTCGCACGTTGATAACACGTGTTGGATCGCAAAGTCAGGGAGGTACGTTCCTCAGGTGTGAGTATTAATGAACGTTGTGAGAGCGAGTGGTATGTAGAAATATTGATAAACAGTTTTGTTGTGGTTATAGGACAGTAAACTCATTATGTAAAAACGTGACATTTACAGCGTCTGAAAACAGGGCGGTGCATCGTCATGGAGACGAGACAAAGGGGCAATAATACGACGTTAGCTCATTTTGAAGATAAGGTCAAGTAAAGGTTATATTGTCAACACCAACTATGCAGACTGTTACTATTTGTTTCGTTTTTCTTTTGTCCATCCGAACTGAGTCTACCTGACCTTAGTATCTACTTATCTAGAGAACGTTGTCAATCATTTCGAGTTAATACCAAGTTATAAATATATTTTAAATATGTACCAATTGTTGAAGTTATATAGGAGCAAATGGTTGCTAAGGACATCCCATTGCATTGTATTGTATTGTATTCAAGGCCATTCTAGAAAGAAGTTATGTCCGCTGTCTTTAGGAGACACAGTCCTGGGTGAGCGACCGGTACACATATGTATTAATGTCATGTTTTGTGTACTTGTTTACATTCAGTTCGGGTTGCGTATCATTCCAGCAGAGAAGACCAGTCCGGGTTGCCTTGATCAGTAATGGTCGTCCCTCCCGTATCTTACGTCGATATCATCGCAGACCACTAAGGGATAAACCAGTATTTTTAGTACTTTGATTTGATGGTAGTGTTTCGGTTTGTTTCAGCATTTGCCATCAGTTTTTCTGTCTTGAGTTGGTCAGCATATTTTTTCCCTACTTTTGGACAATTATTTTTCTCGAAAATCTTTCAGCCCCCCCCTAATCAAATGGTTTACCCCTAAAGGTCTGAGATATCATGTAAAATATTCGCCCCGATAATCTTAAACAAATACATTATCTCGTGATAGATTATCAATATTGACGGGAGATCAGTGGGGGTGATTAGCTTTATTCGTGTCAGTCAACCACGGAGTTGCAGTTGACCCCTGTGAAGAAACAAGTCAACCGCAGCTATCATCAGACTCAACTACTTTTCTGCAATTTATCTTATTTGGAGCCGCACTAGCAACTATATAGTTTACCTCGTACAATGTCAACATTATAGACAGAATTAATTAGAGAATAGCAATTGTTTATGTTGGTTTTGATAATTTTAGGACGCAACTCAAAATGGACGGAAGAAATGATAGCTATGAAATGGTTGCCCAAGATGACTGCAAGGTTGATCTTTCAGGTGTATGGAAAAAACAGAATCAGGTCAGTTGTTCGGTTGTAAAATATACCCTTTGTCTGTCCTTGGGGCCTGAACTGGTTTATTCGACTTTACAAATGTTAAAACTAGGTGTGTTAGGTAGGTTTACGAAAGAAGAACATGAAACTAATAAACCATGGCACTGTGGTATATTTGCCATGATTCACATCAACAAGAACAAGTAGTAATGCTCCTTAATTAGGTATCGTACAATTCATATGCATTGTAATGTTATGACCAGTGATCGTGAAGAACCTTAGCTAAAAAAAACAATCCCCGCGTGATAGAGGGGTTGGCAGAATGACGAGATTATGCACCATGTTTGTTTGTTTATTTATTTAATACACTAACAAATCTCAAGATATGAAAACTTACAAAAATGTACACGTTAAAAAAACACACTTTATTTTGAAACGACGAACTTACTCTAAACTATAGAAGAAAGGATAGATTTATATCCTTTCACAGCAAAATATTACGTATTATCTCAGACCACTAAAATAGGTATGCACACTTCAATGACTGTATACCACTCTGTCTCACCTGATAAGCCAAGAGAGAGACTCATTACAAACATACTTTTTTTAAGTTGTGTTACTTGTGTGAATTGAAGCGTATGATAAAACCTTCAATGGAATGGTCGTTCTATCCACACTGTACAATTGAATTGCCATAAAGCATGCATTGTATGATATGGTCGTTCTATCCACACTGTACAATTGAATTGCCATAAAGCATGCATTGTATGATTTAGCGTTCAGTGATCTGGTAGAGGAAGTCATTTTCTGCTTCTTTGAGTATAGTTTCTTTCATTGGTCACTGTAGAGTTGAAAAAAGACATGAACATAATACTAGTATCACAGAGCGGTATTACATTTATGTTTGAATGTGAAAATGATTAAAATGTAAGATCAAACAACTTTATTAACTCCGACGATCAAGGCGTTAAATTGGGGAATGGGGTAGGTGATACCTCGTACATTGTACTAAAACATACATAAACACACCTATGTACACAATCATTCCGACGTTCGTTCGTTCATTCGTTCATTCATTCATTCATTAAATCTCAAAGCCATTCCTGACTCAACTTTGCTCAAAAAACAGCGCCATGTCGTCCCTTCAAGTTCATTGTTCATTTTCTATACAGTTTGTAATTCAATCGAATTCAATCCATTCATATTTGATGTCCCAAAGCCATTATTTCATTTGCAGAAAGAAGACGACGACGTACCAAAGAATGGCCATCCCAAATCTAAGAATAATCCATATGACGAAAAGACGGACGTCGACAGATGCGAGAAGATCGACATCGAGGAGAAGGGTGGATTTGACGATGATGATGCACCGGACAACTGTTGTACCAGGGTAAATATAACATACCCGTAATATTGGGGGGGGGGGTTAAATGGATTAAATACAAAATATTTAGATAGTATTGGCAGCATTAGGGTTTTATTTGTCTTCCCACAACTCGAAAGCTACCGTGCATATCTACTTTTTAAAAAGTCCCCCCCCCCTTGCAATTGTTTGTTATTTTTCTCCCCTATTAAATGTTAATAATGGTGTTCTGTATTCACATAATTTGACTTTCGACCATTGTTTTGTGTCAACTAAAATCTTATTGCTTTTGTGGTGTGTTAAACATACAAGTATTGGAGTAATATTTTGACTTGCAGAAAATTGCAATGAGTCGTTCCAAAACTTTTGTTATATCAACTCAGCCTGAGACTCGTGAGAGGTAAGCTTACAAATCCTCGAAATACACATACACCTTATATAGTGTTCTATTCCCATCAACGTTACAGGGTATTGAACGGGTACAAACAGCGATCTATGGATTCCTTGCACGGTACAAACGGCATATCAAAATTGGATTCTATGCATTACTACTCATGGCTTATACCATTTACTTTATCTACGCCCTGTACTATGACTTTGAGGGCGCAATTGCACTCTTTGCTCTGACGTTATTTGTCGTCTTCTGTGTGACGTATTCTTTCATCATGAAGCGATTTGGAGACAGGTTGGATGACGTCATTTGTAGTCCGGTTATGAGATTAGTTGACAAGTACTGGAATATCATAAGATGGTATGTACATAAAAAAACGTTTATTAAATTAAACATTTCAGTCAAAAAGAAATTGGCGTTTTACCATAAGTCAGAGGTTGAAGAAATCTAGTTTGACTACATGCTGACAAAAGCAATGTCAGTAGTAATTCATCACACATTGATAGGTGCTTATCAGTCAACGAAAACAAGATCCTGATATGTAAATTATGTTTACATGGTAACGCCACCTAAGCCATATGTGGATGTGATAACATCATCAGGATTAAATAAAGCTGGTGGTGGTGGTGGTGGTGGTGGTGGTGGTGGTGGTGGTGGTGGTAATTTAAAATTTAGCAAGGGAATGTTTTTCTACATATATCCATTTGACTAGACGTGAATGGCGAGATCTTCATATTGTATAGCATCTAGACTGGACCTATGATAGTACACATGACAGGTATGCAAAATAATTGGACAATTAAATTACTAGTATTTTTAGTTCTGAAAAAAATGTTAGCAACTTAATAAAAGTTGCTACCTATACGCTGCACGTTTGTCAAAAAAGTCCGTAAAATAGTACACTTTTATCAGTTCACCCTAATATTTTGCTTCGAACTGATATATCAATAGTTTATCGAAATGAAACGTACGAATTAAAAACAGTAGACTCACATTCTTGGGAGCCAGGAATATTTTTTCCACTCTCATGGGAGCATGTTCTACTGTTTTTCCATAGGATCCTAGGGGTATTACGATGTTGCGACAAAGAGGCCTTGTGGATATACCACAGTGTCACAAAAGGGCATGGTGGATATATCACATTGTCGCAAAAGGACTGACCTAGACTGTTGTTGATATATAAGAGATTATGTTATTTGAAATATACAGAATATTTAATTATAAAAGATGCAATTGACATGAAGTAATTGGGGTCGGATTAATATGCTATAATAATAATACAGTATATCTAAGGAGACCCGATCAATGATAACTTTTCTTTGGACATTTTAATGTTTTTTTCCCCGAACCAATGATTTATTGACCGTCCACACAGGTAGGAAAACAGGCTGGGACCGACATTTTTAATATATCAACGCGGTCAGTAGAAAGGTAAAATGTGAAAAGAAAGAAACAGCTTTGTATGTACTGACTGATGATTTGGTAATTAATCCTAGGGTATCTGGAATCATCGTCGTCGGCTTACTCGTGACATGGATCATTATTGATACGTCAAAACGTCCAGCCAATATGATGTCATTCGTTGGTCTTATTGCCATCATATTCTCTTGTTTCTTGTTTTCTAAGCATCCAAGTAAGGTAAGATATTTTTACAAAAAGATTAGTCTTACTCAGTTTATCCAAAAATGAAACATGACCAATCAATCAATCAATCGATCAATCAATCAATCGATCAATCAACCAACCAACCAACCAACCAACCAACCAACCAACCAACCAACCAATCAACCAATCAATCAATCGATCGATCGATCAATCGATCAATCAATCAACCAAACAACCAACCAACCAACCAACCAACCAACCAACCAACCAATCAATCAACCAATCGATCGATCGATCGACCGACCGACCGACCAATCAATCAATCAATCAATCAATCAATCAATCAATCAATCAATCAATCAATCAACCAATCAATCAATCAATCAATCAATCAATCAATCAATCAATCAATCAATCAATCAATCAATCAATCAATCAATCAATCAATCATAAACTATACACCGACCAACCTATGCTTCCATCTATCGAGCAAACAACCAATATTATGTCAAAGTAGTCACAGTCAAGCTCAGACCACTAACTATTATTAGTGGTCTGAGAGTCAAGTAAATACACTATTCACAAACACATCTCTGGTCACCAGTCACGCCAGTATCTGACCAATGTCGTTAGCCAGATTGTCAACTTACATACAAATGGCTTACCAACCATCAACACATACAAATGTCTTTCCGACCAACTAGCCAGTCAAATTATGTCTATATGTGTCGTTCAATATGAAAAGAAATTACAGAACAAAAATATTACATTTATGCTATATTTTGGCAATTTAACTGAACAAAAACCGTACTATAACATTCAGTATACGTTTCCTACCATATAATCGTTCGCTCAGCATGTAATATATATATATATATATATATATATATATATATATATATAACTTCTCCCATATATATGAGTGTTTGCGCCGTCAGATCGGGATGTTATCTGCTCTCTCAAATCGGACAACAAACTATCGTCCACCTCACCCCAAGCCCCGGCTCAAAAGCCCATGTTGGCGCAACAATATTGTATTACTCAGTTTGGATGTCATTGTTATCATCATCATTATTATCATCATCTTCATCATTATCATCATTATTATCATTATTATTATTTGTAGGTTAAATGGAGACCTGTTATCTGGGGCTTTATCCTTCAATTCTGCCTCGCCATCATCATACTTCGTACCCAATGGGGATTCAAAGCATTTAAGTTTCTTGGGGAGGAAGTCACGAAATTTCTTAACTATACTGAGGCTGGCTCTGAATTCGTGTTTGGGAAACTATGGTACAATCACTATTTTGTGTTTAAGGTAAGATCTACTTTAATTTAACTCAGAGAAATGTGATGAGCTTTTGCACAGATAAGGAATCTTCCTTGTCTGTGGTTTTTGGCGACTCACACAGTTCAACGTTAAATCACAAACAAGACTTCCTTGTCTGTGGTTAAACACTCACGTGCGTACCATGTACGATTTAAATAACATGCGAATGCTTAATTTATCAAATGATAACAAGAAAGAAGTGCGAGAAATGGCACACTAAAAGTTTTGTATCATTACGCCTGACTACAGTCACAAACCATGGCATTTTACACACACTCGTACATGCATCTACGTAAATTGACTCCATATACTTTTATAAGCACGACTCAAATACATAACCAAAGTTCTATAAAAGTTCTACTATCTAAGAGATACTATATTTAACAAATATATATATTGACATGTATTACAGGTACTACCAATAATGATATTCCTAGGTTCATTCATTGCTTGTTGTTATCACATTGGTCTCATACAATGGATGATTTGTAAGCTGGCATGGATATTACAATTCACTATGAGGACATCGGCAAGTGAATCCCTTAATGCAGCCGGCAATGTCTTCCTTAGTATGGTGAGTATATGTGATATGCGTTTTTGAATGGGTTCATTCGAAGTCTACCTAAGTATTCGCTTCTGTGTCACCGCTATAGTTTGACGCATATTAAATGTGATACTTCCATGTTCCATACAAAGATACATAGAATATGGATATATTCTTTACGTTTTGAATTCGGATTATGATGGTGTATTTGTGATTTTGTGCGAATCATTCATCACATTAAATTGTATATATTACAATTGTCAATAAACAAGAGTCAATGTCACGTGGAGTGTTTGTTTGTAGTGGGAACATTTCAGAATTATCCCACAGTATTTTTATTTTACTTCTCAACATTGCAGAACGAAGCTCCATTCCTGGTGGCACCGTACCTTAAGACGATGACGGTGTCGGAGATCCATGCAATCTCCACCGGAGGCTATGCAACGATTGCAGGGTCCATCATGGGAGCAGCTATCGCCTTTGGTATAAGCCCATCCTATCTGATCACTGCTTCGGTAATGTCTGCACCAGCTGCTTTAGCTGTGTCCAAACTCTTCTATCCAGAAACAGAGAAGTCTCCAACAGCAAATATACAGTCTATCAAAAATATTGCAATAACGTAAGTGTGTATTTTACATAGACGCCTTAACATACTTTTCTCTGTAGTAAAGCACAATGTCGCCTTTACAAATTAACTAGTCTCAGACTTGACAATGTATAATACTGTCATATTTTTCATAGTAGAAAGATGTTTTTTTTCTACGTGCTTTGGATCGAGCCTTTAACGTTTCTTATCGAAGAATTGAGATTAAGACAACAATTAGCAGGAAAAGGGGTTCAGTTCATATTAAACTATTCATAGTTGCTTAGTAAACTTCATGGGGTGCCTAGTTTTCTTTCTATTATCTCACGACCGTGTCCAATCTGACAAAATTACCATGTTGTGATGTATGTTATCGTATGTTTTCTCCAAATGTTGTTCTTCGCATTTTTCAGTTCATATGTACGTAGGTTGCTCTTGCTTAGGCAAAAACCTTTCTCCTTTGCCTGCGAAGTTACTTTCCATGTATACATCCGTTGAAAAAATAGTTGACAATAATTTTATTACATCAAAGTAAAAAAAAAGTTTATAAAATGATTTTAAAAATAATAAAGTAAAACCAAACTCTAGATAAATAATAAAACGTACATGTTTTTTTTAACACCTTAGACATTAAAAAAAGCATTGTCTCCATCACTGTGAGCGTACCCTTTCAATCAATCGTTGTAGACGGTTATAGATTTGCATTGATTGTTACAAAAAAGACCATTTTGTATTCCATACAGAAAATATCAAAATATTATAGACGCCCTCGCTGGTGGCGCTATGGCTGCCGTACCCATTGTTGTCAACGTAGCTGCAAATTTCATCGCTTTTCTGGCAATATTGGAATTCTTGAATGCGACTTTGTCATGGGCTGGAGGAATGGTTGGACATCCAGAATTAAGTTTCGAGGTAAGTGGAAGACATGAAAATCCTGACAACCTTATATCTGAAAATGAAACAATACATACCTGATTAATTAATGTGGAAGCGAAAAAGGGATGCACCATTCAGTGATCTTCAGTATCAGAATTTGTTCTCCAATCAGTGAGCCGAGAAAATGGAAGCGTCAACTTGTTTGAATGTTGAGGTTTCGTCTTCTCTTTCGTTCTTTTTTTTCAGCTGGTTAACGACAATATTTTTTATCCCCGAAGACATTTAGCTTTGTAACAATGCTCTTTTAAACGTAAATGGACCGTTTGGTCCTATAAAAGTGACGCATTTTGTCTCGTACAAAGAAAAGCCATAATTTTCGATAATTCCATGTCTACGTGTAGTTGAGGGATGTAAAAGTACTAAGTTAGTTGTCGTCGGGGAATAGACGCTCTCGTCTCGGGGTATAGCTCGTGATAGGGGGAAGCACTCAGCTTTGGCAGCTCGAGGTACACAAAATCGTAAGTTAGCACACTCTGGATATACACACTTGGTCAGGGTTTGAGGTTCCGTTGATCATGAATTTAATGCCATTTTCATGCAAGTTCGAACAAACAAGTTTCCAAGAAGTTGGAGCGAGATTATAAACTATTGTACGATGGCTACATAATGCACTGGTGTAATAGAAATGATATAATTATGACAGGGATTTGGTTTTTGTGAAAACTTTTGTTTTAATATATAAAATGTTATATCTATTTTCATGATATAGTTGATTTGTGCCTGGGTATTCATGCCAGTTGCCTACTTGATGGGTGTGGCGTGGGAAGACTGTTTTGTAGTGGGTGAATTGATTGGGATGAAGATTGTCACAAGTGTTACGGTATCCTACCAGAAACTTGCCGTCGTCTTGGCTAATCGTGACCTTGGCTTGGAACCAACGATATCAGTAAGTATGGTGACGTTTCTTCTGTCGCTGTGTATCTGGAAGAAGGGGTTTGAAAGATCGGATCTCACGAAGATATACCAAATGTGTGAGAGTGAAAGAAGTGTAAACTTATGGGACTCTTCTTGGGGGTTTATAGGGACAAAACACAAAGAGGAATACATCTGCTAGTGGTTATTTAACTTTACATCTAACTTAAAAAGTATATATTTTGAGTAATCCGGATAAATTTCAATGGTTATGGAAATGTAATTCAAACATTATATCGTAGTTGTAGTGTTGAAATGTTCTGCTGTAACCGTTGGCTTTTACGATACAATCCTTGCGCATTTGCGCGCGCTTGTGTGTTAGTGAGCGCGTGTGCATGTGCGTTTGTGAGCGCGCGTGCGTGTGTGTCCATGTGTACTGTGTGTCTGTGTTGTAATGGTACATACATAATTCAAAGAAACGAAGGAAGGGGACAGCTTAACTGAGGAATTTGTAGGAGTACAACTTAGTCTGTTTTAATAATTTATATTTGTGTGCCTATATTGCAGGCTCGGTCTGAAGTAATAGTGACGTATGCTCTGTGTGGATTTTCTCACTTGGCTGGCATTGGAATGACGTTGGGGGCACTGTTAGGTATAGCACCTGAACGAAAGAAAGACATCAACGCAGTTGTCGTCAGAGCAATGCTTGCCGGGAACGCTGCAAACTTTATGACTGCATGTATAGCAGGTGGGAATACGATGATACATTTAGAGATACCTGGATGTCAATATACAGCGGTTTCTCAAGTAATCCACATAATCTATATCTTGGTGTATACCATCCGCAAGCCAAGTTATTGTCTTTGAAAAGAAAATGTGGATTGTATTCCCTGGTCGTTGCACTTCACAAATCCTGTATCTATGTCACTGGGTTTGCGGTGATCGAATCCAAACGTCCCAAATTACTATAAGTTTCCCCGATTTTTCATAACTTACAAAATGTATATGCTTGGAGAGGAATAATTATATTATTCCTCTATATTTTTCATAATTCAGCCAGAAAATACTCGTTTGTCATTACTATACGAGTCGCTAGATGAGTAGTAACAAAAAAATTAGGGAATAATTTCTAATTATCCCACGTCTAAAATTATGTATATATAGGATATAGGAAGGATCACAATTTCCAAAGTTTGATATCTCGTGAGATCTCTTGAATACTGAGAGACTTCCCTGCATAAACAAAATGCATTCGTCTGATTTGATCTCGCCCTTGATTGACCAGTCGCTCACTATGTTGCCATTTTCATTATATTGTTTGTCCTTTAAACTTTCTCAGACTTTTTTGCGAGTAAAATTGTCAATATATTAATCGTTCGATTCATATGCTAAAATTATGAGAATCTACGAATCTGTTAATAATTCAAGTCCCAATTAGGAACAGTTGAAGCCAAGTTGCAAACAAGGGGCGGGCGAAGAGTTAGCATATACGTGCAATTATGCAATGTATTATAGCATATTAGGTTATATGGACTTCAACTCTCAGTTTTATTTTATACCATACTAACGATTTAAATCCATTACCCAATGTTCTCCGTGTTCATTTTATCCGTAGGTATTCTGTACGAAGGAACGGAAGTGGTTGATATGATGAATTCTACTCTTACTAACGATACAATGCTGAACATCACTGAAGCAATCGTCAACACAACGCAGCTCAGCATTACGTAAACAAATTTTAGAACTACAGCAATCATTACTGCCAAGATGGCTTTTAACTGTAGGTCACAGAACTATTATAATATACCGCTGTCGATATTGCCATTTTTTTGCCGCTGAAAAAATCCTTAAATCTTCATGGAAAATCCTGTGATCCATGACCTTTGAATCTTGTTCTACCACCATACGGGTCACCATGGCGACAAGATCACCATGGCGACAAATGAGCAAGAGTATTGACCATCACACATTTTGCTTTATCTGTTGGTGTAGTGACATTTTTGTGATTTTTTGATTGGATTTGTAATTACGTTACCCAAGTTAATGATATTATTTATACACAAGTAACGTATCCGTAACACACTTTTCACTTGGCAACATTATCAGTAGAGAGAATGGCAACGGATGTTAGTAATATATGCCAAGAAAGAAAAACCAAAGTGTTTTGCCTGGTAGTTTAGGCCTATAGACTGAACACTTTTCGTTCTTAAGATGGATAATAGATGAACTAGAGTTACACCCCCTGGTAACAGGATATCAACTACGCTGGTAGCAATGAATGGCAACAGCACTTACTGTGGTAGTAGCAGTAGCGGTTTTGTAGTAATAGTAACAGTACTATAGTCAATAGATGCAGCATTTGTCATGCTTACATGCGAAGTATTAGAGGCTTATTTTTATACTATTATCGCCAACAAGAAAGGGACACGATTTGTCCAACCGTAAAACTTACAGAGTAATGCAAATGATGTTGCCTTGTTGGTGTTTCACTTGTGTGACTTGACATATTTTACACACTCAGACAACTGCAAAATTATTGCAAAAGAGACAATAGTTATTGTATATGTGTGCCAAATACAGTGGCGATGTAGAAGTAGATATTAAGTTACCATGTTGATTATCACTTGGAAAGTAAATAATTGAAGTCAGCTAGTCCATGTGCATTTTTCAGCAGAAGCCTTGTTTCTACTACACTGTTAAGGAAAGTTGATGTTTTATCACTTTTCAATGTGATTGGACAAAGGATCCTGCTTTGTGTGCTGTGTCTGTGTTACTGTTAGGTCGGAGTTGAAATGTATCTATCAAAAACATATGTCATGTGGGTGAAACACCAAGCCAACATCATTTCTCCTGTATGAATCTTGGGTAATTGGTATTCATTTATGTTAATAATATTCACATATTCAAATTTTTATGATAGTCATTTTTTTAGCAACGCTGGATATTTACTGGTCTGGCATAGCAAACTATATGGGGAAGTGGGCACTTAGAATCAATCATACAGGAAAAAAATATATGAAAAAGTGTAAGCACACTGTAATACACACAGTGTTAATCATTAGTTTATAGTACATGTATAAGCGATAATGTATCAACCTGATATTATAATTAAAACAATTACCGCCGATTTTATCCAGAATATTAACTCTGTGGGAGTCATCAATAGAACCACACCAAAAGTTTTACAGTGGGGAGAACTTATCACTGAAGCATTTTTTTTTCAGTGAGGGAATCAAATATATACTGAGAAAGGTGTGTACGTATGATGATAGAACTACTGGATTGTCATTTATGAATTTAAAAATGGCAACAATTTCCGATCGGGTTAGGCTGGGGTCAGAATTTACAGCGGGGGGGCCCTGGAGAGAAATTATTTTGGTCAAAACAAATTTCTCAGCCCCACCCCCTTCGCGTTTTCAAAAAATATCACCCCCCCCCCGAAATGAAGTCAATTACTCCCAGCCCCACCCCGCCGTAAATTCTGACCCCAGCCCTAGCATATGCAATGACAATAAACAAATCGAGGGGACCATGACCAGTTACTATATAGTAAACTTCATTGGACGTGACAAAACTGAACCTGTCCAATATACACAAGTGTTGGTTTCTCCAGTATCCCTATTATCTTACCGGGCCAAACTGTTCTCGTTTTACGCCTTTGAAACTATTAAACTCATCTTCTAACATCATTGTGACAACTGTCAGTTGATTCACTGCATGGTTTTCACGTTGTCGGGCAGTATTATTATATATAACAGTACCTAATTCTAAATCTAACCTTAATCTTAACGTTACGTTTCTCTTAAACCCCAACCCCAACCCTAACCAATATTGGGACGTAGAACTAGTGGCTGCTGTGGTGGGATGCAAAAATCACAAAATAATGTTAAGTTATGTGTAAATAAGTTTGAGTAAAATGTGACCCTCTCCTTATCCCATTAAAAAAAATATGGCCCTCCGACGAGAACCGATTTGTAAAAAGTGACCCATCCCAATCCCCCCCCCCCCCGTCCTCTCTCACCTGTAATTATAGGATCGTGGAACGACTCCAGGAATGACGCTAGCCGCATGTTGTAGACGAGGAAACGTGGAAGGGCGCCCTCTTGAGGTTACAGTCCCATGTTTCTGTACGTGAGAAAAATTAGGCTTAAAAAGTACAATTTCATGAACAGTCGATTTTTACTGTAATCATAAAGATGATGGGGTAAACATATAGTATCAGTATATCACATAATTATCCGAAGTTTACTGTCCCAGAAAAGTTTTAGCATTCAGGTCAGGATAGGTCACTGCTAGGGTCAAGGGTCATACGCTGGAACGAAGCATGCGATCGAGTTGATGTAGCAGAAGTGTCTCTAGTTGAACAACGGAATGAATGGATCACCTTTCCGTGACTTAATTTAGTCGATTTTCCGGGTCAACACAGTGCATCAAAATCGTTAAACCTTCAGTCGATGAGTATTTCGGTGTAGTGTTATCCACAAGACGCATATTCCAGTCCGATTAGCGAGGCTATTACGTGCGGTGCACACAATCACAAAATATCGTCAGTGTATTCGTAGAGTGATGTCGCTAACATCGTGGATGGGTCACGATCGATAGAACACGAATCTCTCTAAGCGTTTCTTTCACTACGAAGTAAAGATTTGAAACTTCTGTGATATCGAAAGGTAAGCATATTTTTCTTGAGAAATCAAAATCAGAGTAGAATTCGAGAGAGAGAGAGAGAGAGAGAGAGAGAGAGAGAGAGAGAGAGAGAGAGAGAGAGAGAGAGAGAGAGAGAGAGAGAGAGACTGAGAGAGCGTGAGGGAAGCGTGGGATGAGAATGGGACGTGGGGTCATACAGAGAGTGAGAAAGAGTGGTGGGGGGGGGGTCAGATCATGGAGAGAAAGGGAAGGGGAAGGGAGGGAGTATCGGAAAGGAAAAGTGATGGGAAAGAGACAGACAGATGGATAGAGATATTTAGATTGACGGTGATAGACGGATGGACCGAAAGACAGACAGCTAGAGAGAGACAATCATACTGGAGTCTTGCAGAACTGGAGATGTTGTACAGTTCGTGAATACAAGACGTGGGATACATATCCATGTAATCCTTGTGTCAAGTGTTGGAGATGTTAATCCACACTGAGAGTAGATCGACATGACAATTGCATCTACTGTCTACTTGATAATCAACAGCATGTACAGTGAGTTCACTTACCCCAGGGATCAAACCAGGGCCTTTCCACTAAACAAATCAAATAAACTCAGTTCTGTAGTCAGTAATTTGAAATCAAGTAGAAGATGGCAGTGTGATTCCATCAACTTGAAAGCACACATATAGCCAACAACCAACCAGCCAATAGAATATGATTTTTTCAACAGATGCAATATTTTGCATCTTCAATATCGTTTTACACTTAGATGTATTGATTGCAAATGATTTTCATTTAGATAGGAAACAGATTTCTGAATTTTTCAAACCGCAGGAAATATTAGGATTGAGTTACATAACTATTCTTTATTTACTTTGCATACATTGATATACAGTGTGTTTGAATTCAAGTTCAACTGCTCTGTTTGATACAACCATGCAGAAACCAACACGAAACTGCATATTCTACACTATTTAAGATAGCAAGTTAGCAATTTCTTACCACATTTAATATACATGAAATCAACCACTTAAATGCACTGCAACTATTAAACACAGATACACAAGGTGATGTCTGCATTTGATATCTGCATCCCGGGTCTGCATGGTGGCAGTTAACTTGTTTATTTTGTTTCAATAAAAGGTTGCAAGAAACTATTCAATTTAAACTTGCTATCTGAAAGTGTAGAATGTACAGTTTCTTATTGGTTTCTGCATGGTTGTATAGTACAGAGCCGTTGAACAACAACTTGAAATGAGCTAATAGCAATGAATTGGGGCACCAGAGGGATATAGGAAGTGGATACTAATGTGATCAGGACTACAGAGTAGGGCCTACCTATGTACATGTAGATAAAGGGTCTTATGACCTACCTATGTACATGTAGATAAAGGGCCTTAGGGCCTACCTATGTACATGTAGATAAAGGGCCTTAGGACCTACCTATGTACATGTAGATAAAGGGTCTTAGGACCTACCTATGTACATGTAGATAAAGGGTCTTAGGCCCTACCTATGTACATGTAGATAAAGGGCCTTAGGGCCTACCTATGTACATGTAGATAAAGGGTCTTAGGACCTACCTATGTACATGTAGATAAAGGGTCTTAGGCCCTACCTATGTACATGTAGATAAAGGGTCTTAGGACCTACCTATGTACATGTAGATAAAGGGTCTTAGAACCTACCTATGTACATGTAGATAAAGGGTCTTAGGCCCTACCTATGTACATGTAGATAAAGGGCCTTAGGGCCTACCTATGTACATGTAGATAAAGGGTCTTAGGACCTACCTATGTACATGTAGATAAAGGGCCTTAGGGCCTACCTATGTACATGTAGATAAAGGGTCTTAGGACCTACCTATGTACATGTAGATAAAGGGTCTTAGAACCTACCTATGTACATGTAGATAAAGGGTCTTAGAACCTACCTATGTACATGTAGATAAAGGGTCTTAGGCCCTACCTATGTACATGTAGATAAAGGGTCTTAGGGCCTACCTATGTACATGTAGATAAAGGGTCTTAGAACCTACCTATGTACATGTAGATAAAGGGTCTTAGAACCTACCTATGTAAATGTAGATAAAGGGCCTTAATCTTTTTCTAAATCTGATTCCTAATTTGTTTCTAATGCTAGACAGTCTGGTTTGTGATTGGGCCACAAAACTACATTTACACAGTATTGAAAAATTAGCAAATCTGTCAAGCTATTTAAACAATCTATTTAAAGCCTCCCCCCCCCCCCCCTCCCCCCTCAGATTAGGATTAAGATCTAGGTGTGAAAACCAGTCGTTTGGCAGAGCTATAGAAAAAGTTTGAATAGAACAAAAAGAATGATACCATGGTGTGATCTTATTAAGGTAACACATAATATGATAACCCGGAATTGAAATGTAACCTTTTAAGAAGCAAAATATTTAAATGAGCATTTTAGCTAGTTCTATCAATTTGCATATTAGCGTAGTCTAATAAATGTACATGCTAGCAACTTCTCAAATATGATATAAGCAAATTAAGCCAATACTAGCATCAATTAGCATATTAGCAAATTCCATCCACTAATGTAGCAAAATTCCATCTGCTAATATAAGACCAAATTCTCTTGATTAGCATATTAGCAACATCTGTCAAGATATTAGCAAATTCTAGTAGCAAATGGTATCCATTTGAGCTTATTAGCAAAAAGCGTTTTTCTTGTGGCAGCACTTCCTAATAATGTTGATTTCAGTAGCAATTGAGCACTTTCATTAAAAAACGGATTTTCACGTATTTCACAGTATAACGAATACTTTTTTAAAGAGGAATAGGTAGTGTATCAGCTTGTGTGTTCAGTATTACATGATTCCTAATTAAATTAAGGTAAAGTAGTGAGTAAACTATACAGCTTTTACCAGATTTCCTGTTTCTATCACTGTACTTTTAAAGATTTTTAGCTACAACATTAGGCCACCTCAATTTAATTTTATGTTTCTCCTCATAATCTAATCTTAAAAAATGATTGGATGGTCAGTCGATTAAAAAAATAAAAAGATTAAAATAAGTAAGTGTGTGCATATGTTTTCATATTGTAACAGTCTGGATGCCTTAGAAGTCACAATTAAAATCAGAAGGAAACTATGAACTGTTTGTTTTATTGAAAGTTCCAAATTTCGAGATTCAGGAAAATTTGCTTCTAGATGTGCACTGGTTCAGTGGTTGTGTTGCTGTCGTACCATCAGTGATGTTATGCCATAGAGGGCATCAGTTTTTGTTGACTTTTTGCCAAATCAAAGCAAATATAGGGTCGGTCAGGTCATGAGAAACATGAAAATAAAAAGGGGTGGCCCTTAGACCTAAAAAAAATTGTTTGGTTCTGGTTAGCCAACCCTACCTACTTTTTCGCTGCTGATCGTAAACTTTTTTTTTTTTACATATTCAAGAAAAAAATAATAAAATCATGATGTCTCACCAGAAATAGTGGATGCGGAAACTGACATCAACTTAAAAAGACAATATAACACTGTAATGGCTGTACATCTGATGGGAAAAAAACAATAACACAGAGAGACCATTTGAAAAACAACAGAAAACATAACTACTACCTGAACTAGACACTCACACATGAAAAAAATGAATGAAATAAGATAAGATAAAAAATCTACCTACCCCACCTATTCTAAAATTGAGCGTAACTGGAACCACACAATTTTTTTTGTTAGGCCTTTATACGGATTAGCACCTGTTACTTTATGTAACGCAGTGACATGGAAAAGTTAGGCTTGATTTGCGAAGACGAGACATGGACATGTAGAATGGCAATCAATGTGAGTTAAAAGGGCACAAGTCTTGAATATAAATTGTTGATGACTGTATTATATATTGCCATTTGCTAAATCAGATGGTGTAGTGTGATTATTTTGTCCATAAAACTGTCGCACAGAAAGTAGTTTTTCAGTTTGAGCTCAACGACGGATAGCTTGAAGTTGATGTCAGTACAGGTACAGCGACAGGTAGGGATAGTTTAGTCAATGTTCTAAAATGTTGTGTTTTCAAGCAGTGACAGGTTATAGGGATAGGCCACTTAAGTTCCTGAAACCTTGTATTTCCTAATGGTTATCTTCATGTCAAGTACATTCTACATTCTTGAAGGACTGTTTTTTTCAATTTCTTCCTGTAGTCCTTGGAAAACGTAAATTGTAACTGACTACAGAAGGACTGTTTCCGCTACTCCTTACAAAAGCATGTATATTGTCAATGTTTATTTGTAGGTTTTTTAGAATACCAATAACAGGGAAATGATTTAGAAATATTCTGTTTTTTTTTTTATATTTATGATGTCGCTGATGTTTACTGTATCTCTCTGATGATATGAAAGCCAAGTGAAGGCTGTATGGTTTTTACCATGTTAGAATTGTATTTCACACCCTCTGTTTATGTAATTGATGTCTGTCTGTCTATTTTCCCTCGTTGCAAGGCCAAATCATCAAAACTCCATTTCCTTTCTTTTTATTTTCACTAATGTTTTCCTGAAATTTTATACCTTTATTGGTCATATTTAAGTCATGAATTGCACATCTGTGCAATTACGTGTGATAAACCTTCTGAAAGTCATGTATCTCGGTATATGGAGAATACTGCAAACCAAGATATTTTCATTACTAGAAAATTTTGCAATTTTTCAATCTTCAGCTAGTTCTGAGAGATTAAGTTTCACTAATTACCAGACAGGTATATTGTTTCACTGGACTACAAATACACAAATGAGTAGAGACTAAAATACAAAATTTACCTTGTTCATGTACAGCAAGGTATTTTAGTATTTTAATCCATTCAGTACTGAAAACTTTGCCGCCAAAATTATTTGAACCAAATTCTTGTTTTTATGTAAGTTTTTGGCATATATCAGCTTCATTTTAGACTGGAATTAAAGAAATGTTACTTCGTAATGAAGTAATATTATTATAACTATGAAAATGTTCATATAAATTGGGTCCCAAAATTATTTAAAATTCGTCTCCAGTCATGAAAGGGTTAATGACTTTAGTCTCTGCTTTTCTGCATATTTGTTGTCCAGCAAAAATAAACAAAAATAAATCTTCAACGAAAATGTCCACGTTTACAATATACTGCTCATGGTTTCAAGAATCAGTAGGACAGTAAAATGTAGTTACTTTGGAACGGTAAGATAGAAACAAATACAGCGTTTTGATGCATCTAATACTACAGACCTTGATCACTTAGTGATTTGAATATTCAGCATTAAAGTGGCCATATGGATGAAGATTTGGTAATTTTTTTGAATTTTGAATTTATGAAACAATTTTATCATGGCTTCCTACTTGAAAAATCAGTGTGGAACAACATATACCAAGTCCTTGTTTGTAACTCGGTAAATTGCAGAAGATTAATAAATATGTAAATCTGTGTTATTGTACGTAGAATAACGTTTTTACACATTTTATAGCTTTTTCCAATTTATTGAGTTACAAACACAGACTTGGTCTATGTTGTTTCACATTGATTTTCAAGTAGGAAGCCATGATAAATTTGTTTTATGAATTAAAAATCAAAAATAAATACCCAATCCTCATCCATAGGGCCACTTTCATGTCTCAGAAACTGGTTCAAACATACAGGAAGTCATCATTTGAAATATGTGTAGTGTTTATAGTTGTCAGTTTTCAATAGGTTATCAAAGATATATCTGATGAATACTAGGTATTTTGGTGGAAATACAATCATGGTGGCATTTGTTTGTACTTTTACCACAATTTTCTGAAAATCTGCCCATCGAAACAATTGCCCATGGGCAACTATTCAGCAGATGGGCATCTATTTAGGATTATATGGTGGAAAAAATTCTGATTCTCTGTTGATATGCTTATTGTCAGGTTTAGATCGTAACTGTTATTTCAAATAAAGTAAATACGACGATAATAATATGACAAAAATCAACACTAGAGAAAAGTAAACGAAAGTACATACGACACGAATCAGTGCATTGCGATGAATGTGTGGACATGAGATAGCTGCAAGAATTGTAGTTTAACTATTTTTGTGTGGAAATAATCAGTATTAGATTGAAATATTTAGATACTAAAGACATGTAAATTTGCCTACTTCGTAATAATTCAATCTGAATATCAGAAATTAGGAAAGGAAAGAACAAAAGTCAACCGACGACGAATCTGC
Organism: Glandiceps talaboti; assembly: GCF_964340395.1. Lineage (NCBI taxonomy): Eukaryota > Metazoa > Hemichordata > Enteropneusta > Spengelidae > Glandiceps > Glandiceps talaboti. The sequence continues at coordinate 13,589,821 of NC_135555.1, read as the reverse complement.
GATACTGAATCAGAAATAAGAAAATAAAAAAAAATAATGGCAAATGACGTGAAATCTGTATTAAATACTGCTATTTGAATATCTCAGAAATACAAGCTGCAAGGAACAAAAAACTACATGTATGGCGAGTGACGACGAATCTGCAATACCGCTATTTGAATCACAAATAAAGAAAGCAAAGAACCAAAATTACATGCAGAAACTGTCAACTGCAGTTAAAATGTCAGACTCAAAGAAAGCAAAGAAGTAACATGCAGGTATTGATCAATAATAGCACTAATACAAGCATGCATCAAAACTGCAAACAAATGACTAACAATCAAATGTAATTATGGCCTTGATAGTTCTAACAATTAGCTGTTTTTTTCGCCAATGAAATAAAATCAATCAAAACTTCATGACAAAGCCATTCAAGCCCATTAAATAATGTTTTTACTTCTCATGGAATTGCTGATAAATAGGTAGTAATAGATATTATGGGATAGCACCATCTTGTATTCGTGAGTAGTGTAGATTGTAAAAGCTTTGACTACAAGGTATATGCTTAAAGGGGTGCAAGCTGAATTTATGTTCAAGGGATGGAGGGGCGGAATGTTTGTTTTAGATTTTAGATTGAAAGGTACTTGTTTTTGTTATGGGCAGTAAACAGGTAAAATCTACCCCACCAAAATTATGGTACAGTGTTTTGGAAACTATGTCAGTTTTACTCTACTCCCCCTTTCTGTTACCAGGGTTCCCCAACCTTAGCAAAAACACTGTCGGAGAAACTGTTATTGCACTACCAAGTGTACTAACAATGCGAAACTACAATTTGCATTGACATTAGCATTATTCTAGTATAGTTTCATTATTGTTTTATAGATATAGAAGTATTTTCACTCAAAGTCAAATAGCTTATAAACTCAGATGTGTGACATTAAAGCATTACTTATTGTGTACGTTGCTATAGCAACCATAGTATGAATGTGATGTGCATAAGTTTAACCCCCTCCATGGATGATACTTTAAACTTTCGCTGATTTGACAACAATTTATAAGACAGCTGCCTCTAAGAAGACAAAAAATAGAGGAAGTATTATTTCTAAAGAGTTTTAGGTTTGAGTGCCTCTCTAATGAAAGACCAGCTAGGTTTATTTTCTGCTTTTGTCTATAGTCTTGTGTTACAATTTATATATAACATCCATCACCAGGAAAAGTCAGGAAAGTTTAAACAACGATACAGGAAGATTAATGAATCCACGCACTGTAATAATAGGGAACTTAATTTCTCCTTTGATAGCCAGATATAGTTTAATGGAAAAGAGCGTAAATTCACTCTATGTGTATTTTATATTCTGTAGTGTGAATATAATGGAAAAGCGAAAACGTTATAATAGTAAAAATGTATTTATTAGATTATTTTAGCACATTCAAGTATCAGTAAAAATAGTGTGTTGAATTCAGTTGTGAAAATACTAAAAGCTGCTTGTACTTCAATCTGATTAAACTCTGCTGTAGGAATAGGCTCCTTTGCTGTATTTACCTCCATTTTCCATGTACATGTATACTGTTGTTTGTTTTCGATTGTGTTGTTCCAAGAATAAAGTTCTCATTTCTGGAACGACACGATAAAAAAAAATGAATTTTGAGAGGGAAGTTGATGAATTTTGAGATAAAGTTGATGAATTTTTATTAGAAAGATTTGATGAATGTTGAGAACAATTTGATAGATTTTGAGAAAACATTGATGAATGTTCAGAAAAAATTGCATGTTGATGAATTTTGTGAAAAAAATTGGTGAATATTGAGAAAAGTTTCATGACCTTTCAAGTGTAATATTTTACCATTAAGTTGTTCAACATATTGCCATGAAAGTAGCTCATAATGATACTTGTCCTTAAAGGCTTTGTAAGTGTACCTTTAACTACAGCTGTAAGTGGGCAGCCATTTTATCTCATGAAATAGAAGGCCAAATTACAAGTTGGAGACTGTCGACAGGTGCTTGTGCGTCTTTTTGCTGTCTACTGATAAATGGAATGCCAATTAGGTGCGATTTGTACGGTAATCTTGATAAATATTTTGTACGTAGTAAATGAAGCGCCATAGGCTAGGTACCGTACTTGCCATCAAAATGTTGCTGTTAGTACTTATTTAAGTTATTACCATATAATTGACTGTTGACAGTGCGCTTTCCAAGTTTTTCTAAAAAAATTCCTTTTTAATAATACTAATAACTTCGTGTCGTCTTATGTAACAATGACCAAATCACATTAATTTGTAATTCAACTTTCATGTCTATACTCGTACTTAATTAAACCCTCACATAAATCAATGGCCATAGATCCCAACCCACACATACATGTATGTCAAATATTGGGGCATATGTCCCAATTTGCATATCTGTCCCAAATCATGCATTACTCGTGCATACATGCATTCCAGCTTGCATACATATGCCAAACTGACACTTGGCCATCCTGATGCATACATACATCCTGATTCCAACATATTTCAATCCGTGCAGATTTTATAAACCCTCGGTATGCATCCTCAATTTTTTCCCATCTTAAAGGTTTATAAACCATGGATAATAGGTAAAAGATGGGTTATTTGGGATAGAAGAAAAAATTAAAGAAAAATACATTTTTTCCCCCTCTACATATAAATGTCTTTTGTTAACATAGCATCTTGCAAGTAAATTCACAAGACCTATCACCAGTGTAACCATTCAACTGTAATACCTGTACTGGAAAAATACATGAATTATTTTAAATACAGGTAAATTTTAACTGTTTCAACTGCCCACAGCAAATCTCACTATGCATTGTTTGATAATGATATCCACATTGATGAATTCAGAATGCTGGCAGATAAAATACACAGACACAGACATGTCAGACACAATGTCGGTGAAAGATTGCCAAGATGAAAATTCATAGTGTTAGGTCATTTTTTTAATTTTTTTTTTGGAAAACTACGTTATTAAAGTAATATAAAATATTTGCGTAGCTGTGATAATAGTTTGGTAGAGACCTTTAATTTGATCAGCTGATGTTGTGTCATTTATCAAATATTTTTATTAAGGGCAGTAACAAGGTAAAATCAACCAGACTTCTTGCAGTATTTGTGTTCCCATTTAAAATATCTGATCTTGTATACAGGAAAGTGTTTGAAAATTTTTCGACTTTCTTAGACTTTTATACCAATTTTTTGTAAAATTTTAGAAAAAATATTGTTTATTTTTATTTTGGAGCTCAGAAATGAACCACATTGACTTACGGAGATTCCCCCTCATTGTACCTCAGTTAGATTCACTCATGTGTAACATTGAGGTGAATGAATGAAAATCAATTATTTCATAAACTGTGCTAAAAATGCTTACAATAGTCTGCCAAGCTATACTGTATGGATTAATTCGTGCGTAGAGTCCATTTTGTGAGATTTTACGTAACGGCAGTATTAGTAAAATTATGTTATTCTTTCATTATTGATGTTGCCTGACTTCCGTAACATGACACGTATTCATTGTAATACTGTGATTTCTATACTACTAAATTATTGATTTGAAAAAAAAAAAGGTATCATTTATTCATTGGAGAATGTTGGATTTTATTGAAATCTTAGAATGTTGGAAAGATGTTGAAATCAGTGTAGGTCAGATATTGAGGAAAATGAAAATGGCAGATGTTTTAATTGTGTCATTTCATGGAAGTTATAAAGATAAAATTATGACAGATATTCAAAAGTAGGATGTTCAGTTAGATTGTCACAGTGACTGGTACATTTCCAGCATCTTATGTACATTTCTGACATTTTTATGTATGTCTCTAGCATTTTGTGTATATTTCTGACAATTTAGCTACATTTTCACCATTTTAGGTTCATTTCTGACATTTTAGGTACATTTCCAGCATTTTAGGTTCATTTCTGACAATTTAGGTACATTTCTGACATTTTAGGTTCATTTCTGACATTTTAGGTACATTTCCAACATTTTAGGTTCATTTCTGATATTTTAGGTTCATTTCTGACAATTTAGGTACAGTTCCAGCATTTAAGGTTCATTTCTGACATTTTAGGTACATTTCTGACATTTTAGGTTCACTTCTGATATTTTAGGTACATTTCAAATGTTTTAGATAATTTCTTATATTTTAGGTACATTTCAGGTTCACTTCTGACAATTTAGGTACATTTCCAGCATTTTAGGTTCACTTCTGATATTTTAGGTTCATTTCTGACATTTTAGGTATATTTCTGACATTTTAGGTACATTTCTGACATTTTTGGTTCATTTCTGACATTTTAGGTACATTTCTGATATTTTAGGTTCATTTCTGACATTTTTGGTTCATTTCCAGCATTTTAGGTTCATTTCTGACATTTTAGGTACATTTCTGATATTTTAGGTTCATTTATGACATTTTAGGTACATTTCAAATGTTTTAGATAATTTCTTATATTTTAGGTACATTTCAGGTTCATTTCTGACAATTTAGGTTCATTTTTGACATTTTTGGTACATTTCAGGTTCATTTCTGACAATTTAGGTTCATTTCTGACATTTTAGGTACATTTCTGACAATTTAGGTGCATTTCTGACACTTTTGGTTCACTCCAGCATTTCAGGTTCATTTCTGACATTTTAGGTACATTTCTGACATTTTAGCTACATTTCCAGCAATTTAGGTACATTTCCAGCACTTCAGGTTCATTTCTGACAATTTCGGTTCATTTCTGACATTTTCGGTACATTTCAGGTTCATTTCTGACAATTTTGGTACATTTTTGACATTTTTGGTACATTTCAGGTTCATTTCTGACAATTTTGGTACATTTCTGAAGTTTATGTACATTTCCAGTATTTCAGGCACATTTCTGATTTCCACTAAAATTATTAATCATAAAAATAATCATTAAATAAGAATTTTAACCATGGATATCAAAACTCTAATCACAAAATTCACAATACATGTAGAACAAGATCAATACTATCTCTTCATGCACCGTAAATTACGTTCTATTTGCCAAGAAAAAAAAGCAGCAAAGTGTCATCATGTGTAACATGGCTATGCATTCTTCTACTTCAACCATGGAAACCATACAAATGGTGAAGTACTTTCAGTTCTGTCTCCTTTCAATCCACTGAATCCCCTTTTAATCATGGTCCATTGATGACATGTATGGTAAAGTAGAAAGTACTGTATGTGACGGTAGTATTGACACTACTAATGGTAATATTGACTATGCTGATTATACCCAGTATGATATCTAACTATACACAAACTATAGTATCCACTAAGTAAGTAATAATATGTACAGTATCCATAATACCAACTATACTATCCACTAAGTAAGTAATAATATGTACAGTATCCATAATACCAACTATAGTATCCACTAAGTAAGTAATAATATGTACAGTATCCATAATACCAACTATACTATCCACTAAGTAAGTAATAATATGTACAGTATCCATAATACCAACTATAGTATCTACTAAGTAAGTAATGATATGTACAATATCCATAATACCAACTATAGTATCCACTAAGTAAGTAATAATATGTACAGTATCCATAATACCAACTATACTATCCACTAAGTAAGTAATGATATGTACAGTATCCATAATACCAACTATAGTATCTACTAAGTAAGTAATGATATGTACAGTATCCATAATACCAACTATACTATCCACTAAGTAAGTAATAATATGTACAGTATCCATAATACCAACTATAGTATCCACTAAGTAAGTAATAATATGTACAGTATCCATAATACCAACTATAGTATCCACTAAGTAAGTAATAATATGTACGGTATCCATAATACTGATTACGGTATCTGCAGAACTAGAGGTATCTGTTATATCTACAATACTAGTAGCATCTATACCTTCTACAATACTAATAATATCAATAATATCAACAATATTAATGATATCTACAGTATAATCAACAATACCTACAATACAAACTACAATATGTACAATATAAGTGATATCTACAATATGTATGATACAAGCAATATCTACAGTATCAACAATACAATCTATAATATCTACCATGTCTACAATACTAGTAGCATCTATACCATCAACGATACTAATAATATCCGTAATATCAACAATACTAATGATAGCTACAGTACAATCTACAATATGTACAATAGAAGTGATATGTATATCTACAATATGTACAATACAAGCAATATCTACAGTACCAAAAATATAATCTATAATATCTACCATGTCTACAATACATGTACTAGTAATATCTACAATGCATTCTATAATATCAACATTATCTATAATACTAGTAATATCTACAATACAATCGATAATATCTACAATACTAGTAATATCTACAATATAATCTATAATATCTACATTATCTACAATCCTAGTAATATCTACAATACAATCTATAATATCTACATTATCTACAATACTAGTAATATCTACAATATAATCTATAATATCTACATTATCTACAATACTAGTAATATCTACAATACTAGTAATATCTGCAATACAATCTATAATATCTACATTATCTACAATACTAGTAATATCTACAATATAATCTATAATATCTACATTATCTACAATACTAGTAATATCTACAATATAATCAATAATATCTACATTATGTACAACACTAGTAATATCTACAATACAATCTATAATATCTACATTATCTACAATACTAGTAATATCTGCAATATAATCTATAATATCTACCATATCTACAACACTCGTGATATCTACAATATCTACAATATCTACAATACTATTGATATCTGTAATATCTACAATACTGATATCTTTAATATCTATAATACTTTCAATATATTTTATTTTAATATCTACAATAATACAGATAAAAAATGGATGGTACCGTCTCAACAAAATTTGACTCAAGTGTTTTTAGAAAATTCTGAACAGCTTTCACCTGTCAGTAATAATATCTATGATACTTTTAATACAGCTGTAATATCTACAGTATTAATATCTAATATCTACAATAGGAAAATATGTCTACCAACTCGTAGTGACAACCCTTTGGTCACGAGGATTTTCTGGATGAAAGAAGAAAAATATTGGAGAATAACATCATTAAACCAGCGCCGGTAATATCAAAGAAAAATCGGGGAAAATAATGGCAATTTTGAACATTTTGACTCATATTTCGAACACAGCAGAACCAGTGACATAGACACGTGTTGTCCTGACATAGATGTGCATTGTCGTGAAGTAGAATGACCAGACCAGAGTATAAATTCCATATTTTTTGTTCAACTTGGTTTGTGCATGGTATAATATGAATTATTGCACATTAAAAACATAATGCATTTATAAGGGTTCCATCATAATGAAAAGTAGAGAGATTTTACTATGATTTCAACATATGTCTCCTTATGATTCATATGAATACCTGACTATGCAAGGTGATTTTATAATATTGCCTTTAAGCAAAGATAATAAAAATGTAGTATTGAAGAGATGAATGACATGAAATGTGTCAATTATTATACATTAAGATGTTTTAAATGGCTTTGGTAAGATTCAAAATCTTGAGAACAAGCTCGGGATCATACATGCACTGAACACAGCTTGTCCTGTGACAGAGTTGTAATATTAAAATTAGAATGTTGTCTATTCAATATTGATAGGTTGCTGAGTAAGAATTTCTCTGTGATGATTGGCCTATAAAGCCATACTTTGTGAAAGATTAAAACGACTGAATGTAGATTTAGCAACAATGTAGAATATTTCTACATAACGTTATGTGTGAGAGATTAAACGACTCAATCAAGGTTTAGTGACAATGTAGAAGATATCTGCATTACTTATGTGTGAAAGATTAAACAACTCAATGTAGGTTTAGCAACAAGGTAGAATATTTCTACATAACGTTATGTGTGAGAGATTAAACGACTCAACGTAGATTTAGTGACAATGTAGAATATTTCTACGTAATGTATGTGTGAAAGATTAAATGATTCAACATAGGTTTAGCTACGATGTAGATTTCTACATGACGTTATGTGTGAAAGATTAAACGACTCAACGTAGATTTAGTGACAATGTAGAATATTTCTACGTAATGTATGTGTGAAAGATTAAATGATTCAACATAGGTTTAGCTACGATGTAGATTTCTACATGACGTTATGTGTGAAAGATTAAACGACTCAACGTAGGTTTAGCAACAATGTAGACTATTTCTACATAACAGTAGTGTGAAAGATTAAGCAACTCAACGTAGATTGAGCAACAATGTAGAAGATTTCTACATGACATATGTGAAAGATTAACCAACTTAACATAGATTTAGTAGCAATGTACAATATTTCTCTATGAAGTATATGTGTGAAAGATTAAACCCCTCAAAATAGGTTGAAGACATTGTATACTTGTAGACAGATTTCTGAATATAACATGTACATGTAGTAATACAATTTCTCTGTTCATCTTTACGTATGAGTAACTTGAGTCAAAGACCTTAGACCCAGCTGTAATGCTGCTTTCAATGTTTAGTTTTCAAATACGTAAGATGAATAATGAATTAATGTAGTCTTAAAAAAACACAAGTCTGCCATGTTTGAAAAGGATATTGTTAATCTATGTAAATACTATAAGAAAAACTATAATTTCTAGTAACATAGCAGTTTAGTTCAAAATGAGAACAAAATTGATTATTTTTAAAAAACCAGAATTTCAATGTCAAATTCAAATGAGAACGTAATAGACGTCACCTTGATGTGACTTATTAACTTATTCATTACCTTGTCACTTTATAATTACAGTTTGACACTGAAATAGATCATATTATTAAGCTCTTAATTAATTAGAAATTATGAGTTAATTGATTGATTATACGCATGAGTAGTCAGTACTGCAGATCTGATATGACAACTGGTTGATCAAAAAATTATTACTGTGACCACGCAATTTACAATTTATGACATGTACCATAGGATGTTAATAGAATTTGTCATACAAGCAGGTTGATAGAATCGTGGTCAGAGTTAAAGGTCCACTTCGGATTAGGATTAAGATCTAGGTGGGAAATAGGATTATTTGACAGAGATATAGAAAAAGTTAGAATAGAACAAAACAATGATCCCATGTAATCCTTATTAAGATGACACTAATGTGATGACCAGGGATTGAAACATAGGCCCTTAAATGCCATTGTCTCCGAATAGGGAGATCCCTGGCCAGCACCTTTACTCTTGCTGTTCGACCAAATAACATATGATTGTGGGTAATACAGGAAATGAGCCATCCATAATGATTTAGAAATTCCCTAGCAACCATGACCTCACCCATAGTAACAATACAACTACATTGTAAGAGGTCCTGACTTAAACATATATTACAGTCATACATATGCAGGTATTTCACAGTGTGAGATTCACAAGATGATGTAACAAAAGCCAAAGCAATTATTTAAGAAACCAAATTTTAGGACTATAGTGTATGGCAGGAAATGAAAATTTTAAAAGTTATTTATTCATCCCTAGCAACCATGATCTTGACTTGACCGGACAGCAACAACGTAAGCATAACTTTGTAGCTAAAACAATAGATATGATATGAGTTTCAAAGGTCATCATATTTCTCATCATTAGCTTTGTGTGATTTGAACAAAAAGTCGATGTTATTAAAATTCTATTACATTTTTGTGTACAAAAATCTCATTCACAAGAAACAGATGTACAGATATGTGCAATTCCACTTTCAATCCATATCTATTCTGCTTTCTGAACTTTGCATCGTATTAATGTAAAAGTGAGTGATTGTGAAATTATTGGTGATTAGATTTTCCTAATGACGTGATGAATTACTGCTAAGTGGGTAAATCCATTATGCCGTCATGGTGATGATGTGCAAAATAAACTATCTGTACATGTATTACATAGTCAGAATCATGCTGCCATTGAAAGGGTCTATTCCATACAATGGTTTTGCTAATGTTTGGGCGCTCCAGTAACAGACGTCTCGGCAAAATTGCAGCGATTAGATTTCCTTACCATGTAACATAATATTGATGCAGAACCCCATTAATGCCTGGGGAATTCAGCTGGATTTTACCTACTTCAGATTTCCTTCCCTCAGAAAAATAGTTCTTTAAACGTAGCTCTCTGAAAAAATCGTTCCATAAACATAGCTGACAACTTAAAGGCCAGAGTTTCAATCCTTTGGCTTCATATTAGTGTTGTCTTATCAGCGGAGTAGTAAGGATTTAGACATAGCATTATTCTTTTGTTCTGGACCAACTTTTTCTGAAGCTCTCTTTGCCAGTCAACTGCATTCACGCCTAAATCTTTACTCTATTCTGAATTTGGCCTCTAAAACACTATTCCCAAATAGTGAGAATCATATGTTCAATTATCAATGCTGTAGATGATATATTGCTTTATCATTATTGGACAATGAGAAATGTCAACATCTATATTCTTATCAAAAAGTATTTCTTATGTAATCTAGAAACTGTATAAGATAGACCCTTAAAAGCTGTGATAAGGTAGATTTATAAATATATTTTAGCTCATAGCAATCATTACATAACCGACAGTCTAGATGAAATGGTCAAATAAAGTATGCAATTAATTTGCTTTCACATAGAATCTCTGTTTTTGTATGTACAGATCGGCATATCCTTTGACTTCCCCCAAAATATTTTGTAAGGTTATTTAAATATCTCTAAGCTTATCTGATAAAATACATCTAGTAATGCAGAAATCAACATTTACTTAACCGACAGTCTAGATGAAATGGTCACATAAAGTATGCAATTAATTTGCTTTCACATGGAATCTCTGTTTTTGTATGTACAGATCGGCATATCCTTTGACTTCCCCCAAAATACTTTGTAAGGTTATTTATCTCTAAGCTTATCTGATAAAATACATCTAGTAATGCAGAAATCAACATTTACTTAACCGACAGTCTAAATGAAATGGTCAAATAAAGTATGCAATTAATTTGCTTTCACATAGAATCTCTGTTTTTGTATGTACAGATCGGCATATCCTTTGACGTCTATATTCCCCCAAAATATTTTGTAAGGTTATTTAAATATCTCTAAGCTTATCTGATAAAATACATCAAGTAATGCAGAAATCAACATTTACGTAACTGACGGTCTAGATGAAATGGCGAATTTTAGTACAAAATTTATCTCTTGCCAAGAATTTTCATTTTGCATAAATTGCCGCATCCTTTGATGTCTTCCTCAAAATATTGTATGGTGTAGACAACAATTTGTCTGAGGCAAACTCTGAAACCCTTTAATCATGCAGTATGCACATACTCTTTATTTTAGCCAAAAAGAAAAGATGTTTACTGAAATAACCTAAGATTCAGGAAGCCATATCCAGGCTTTAAAAGTATCACGACGAACCACTTCAACTCGGCTTTGTAGTCATGCGTCATATCACCTGACATTTCATTGTATGAATCATGTTGGGATGCATTCTATATGCTGTTGTAATTTCCTCTGTGACTCTAACCTCTGATTAGTTATGTGGTGAACATCTTATCAAGTATTTCTTGCATCTAGTCTGTCATTTCCATTGAGATCCAATCCAAACCCTTAATGTGATTCACTGTCGTCAGTTCCTACCTATCCCTACTGTATTCATATGAAATCTTACAAATGTCATTAGAATAGATTTCTCATATTTCGTTTTAAATTATTCACCTGGGAATATTGCCTCATCTCTGAAGACATCAAGTGTGTTTACTCATGCGTATTCGTGAGATGAGATACGATTGTGATAATGACGACTGGAGGCATGATATTCATGTGATCCAAATCCCGCAAAATACAGATTTGATATTCTGAAAGGCTTTCTTGCTGTACATTAGTAGGATGTGCTGATGCGAGGTACAATTTTACAGAAATCTGATATACATATATCTTCAGCTCTTCTCAAAGGCTTCCTTACTGTGTCTAGTGTGTGCTAACCTAAGGTAGGGTTTTCCAGATTTGATTTATTGTAGTTCTTCTCAATGGCTTCCAGGTAGAAAAATATATTTGATATATCTACAATTCTTCTCAAAGGCTTTGTGGTGCGTACTGATTTTGAAGTAAAGTTTTATGAAACATATGTATTTGATGTTCTTATCAAATGCTTTCTAACTATACATTATATGTGTTGATACAAGGTAGAATTTTTTTCCTGAAAATATATATATATTTGATATATTTGCAGTTCTTGTCAAATGCTTTCTAACTTTATATAGTATGTGTTGAAACAAGATAGAGCTTTACAGAAAAATTTATATGATCGTATCGTATCTGCAGTTCTTTTCAAATTTTTTCTCTCTGTATAGTCCATGTTGTTGTGAAATAGAAATTCATATAATATGTAAGTTCTTCTCAGATGCTTTGTACTGGTACTTTATAAGAGCTGATATTAGGGGTAGAATTTTTTTCTGAAAAAGTATTTGATATATCTGCGGTTCTTCTCAAATGCTTTCTAACTTTACGTAGTATGCTTTTGTGGTAAAATTTTACAGAAAATGTATTTGATATATCTACAGCTCTCCTCAAATGCCATTTCTTTGTACATGTTGATACAAGATAGAATTTTACAGAAAAATATATTTGATATATCTACAGTTTTTCTCAAATGCTTTCTACTGTATGTACTACATGTACATGCTGTTGTGAGGTACAGTAGAACATTACAGGAAGTTTATTTGATATATCTAGTTGTTCCCAAAGGCTTTCTTACTGTACCTAATACATGCTGGTGTTAGGAGAAATTTTACAGAAATTACATTCATGACCGTCAGGTTCTTCAGATCCTTGATTATCAAACACACAATATTAATGAAATATTTCTGCAAGGTATCTTGAATAATGTGAATTATTCATAACATAGATAAAACAATACATCATGAATAATTACAAGGATGATTTAGTGAGAAAATAGCAGATAATTCAGTGTTTTTGTTAACAGCGGTTTGGTTGAGTAAAATCTACCTATTAAGTTCCCCCAGGTGTTATATGGACGTTCCCCGTAATATAATAAATTATTGAAATATATGGCACTGCATGATCTATCATACCACACTGTTTGTCCCAAGCAATAATCGTGACTCTCTAAAACTGATTTTAAAGATAAGAAATTATATCTTCAGAACATTTGACGAGAAAATTTACGAGTATTCAGTATATTGAATAGACTGCCTTGAAGCAAGTCTGATGTATTTTCTGTAAAATTGATTGGCAATATTTTGTAAAGTTCAAGCAGTGACGTGCGTCAATATGTAATGCTTCCATTGCGCTATGACTATGGCAGGCTTTTTCTACTACATGTGTACAGCTAGGAATTGCCTGTGGCGGGCAAACTGTGGATGTACTGATTTGCATGTAAATGAAATGAACAATCATGTAATCTTTGCATGCTTTGCATTATGCATATTTCCGTTATCTACAGACCATCTTGCAGATATTGTACGGGATATACATATTATTGTGTATGCAAACATAGATTACTTTTAAAATCAGGCTTTCAGGTTACAGACATAGTTTGCTAACTCTAGGATAGCAAATATGCAGGCTTTCAGACTACTGTCTCTATTGCAAATATGCCTAGCTATGTAGGCCAGACATTCAGGCTAAATATCTCTAGGATACCAAATATGCCAAGATATGTAGGCAAGGCTTTCAGACTACTATCTCTATTGCAAACATGCCTAGCTATGTAGGCCAGACATTCAGGCTGCCATCATGCATTCTTTTATAGATTGAGTATTAATAGAAGGTGTCTGGACCCCCTATTATCAGAGATTAACTGTTTATTGAAAATAGTAACCTTGACATCGACCCTGAAGGTCAAATGTTAAAATCAGTCAATTTATTACAGCTTGATGAATAGTAAGTATAGTAAGAATTTATAACATCACCTTGATCAGGTTTGCATTTTAAGTCATAAGTCTTAGATGTTTAATAGTGGTATCCATGGCAGTCGCAGTGCAGTGTCAATACATTAGACTCTTTGACCATGAAGATGAAAGAGATCTCATCAAGATCTTGTCAAGATACTGATTGGCCCTTCATCACAGTCGACTGTACCATTCATATCAAGGATGGTTTTTATAACTAAGGGGTCCTAGCCCAGAATTTATTTGGGCCCTTCATCACAGTGGACTGTACCAATCATATCAAGGGGAAGGTACCAGAATTTTTTTGTATTTTTTAAGTCATGAATTTTCTTGGACATGGTGATCAAAAATTTACAAAATTAATGCAGTTACTGCATTAGTCTAATTTCGTTAAAAAATTGCGCGTGAGCTTAAATCGGCCGATTAGTAGTAAATACCTTAAATTTAGAAATTTTAGAAATTAGCATTAAGAGTTATAAATGTAATTAATGCAAGGTATATTAATTACTTTTATTTGATCTTTGCATTGAATACTTATAAATGTTTCATTCAGTTGCTTGTGAAGTGATCAGGGCTTGAAGTCAGAAAGTCCGAATATTTTGAGGTTGGTAGAGATTTGTTTCATCATGGAAAGATTGCATTCATAAATTTGAAAACAACAACCCTTAAGTTACCCGATTGGGCTATGAAATAAAATATTTTGACGTTCGTAGATTTCGTTGCATTTGCAAATTTGAGGAAAGAAAATCTGTACTAGATTGATAATTTATGAAGTAGTATCTCTGAATACAGAATAATTACCAACAAAGTGAGAAAATTAATAGAGAAATTGCAACGATATGTTCTTGGTGGTGGCCTTTCACTCTAAGTTTTCACTCTAATGCTTTCTTTCTGAAGACTGAGAAATTGCTACGAAGTAGCAAGGTCAAAGGTCATGATGGTTGCCTTGCATACTAAGTTTTCGCTCGCATGTTTTATAAGGGACGATCGCACAATGTTACACAAGCTCAATAAATGAACATTTGTTCGTTTAGGTTAAAAACACCAGCCGTACCCCCTAATTGAACGTACACAAGTGCGACAACTATGGCATTTAAATATAGTATATAACCATGGGCGAAAATTGTAGCGGTCAATCCAATGTAAAAACAATGTAAACACATTCAAATACTTACTAGAAACCCAGCACTGCATATCGCATTATCAATAACTTATCGACATCTCAGTAGTTAATACAGAACCTTTTATCCTTGAAGACATAAAAGTTTTCAAAATTTGGTTTACAGAAGTTCAAAAATGAAGTTGAGCTATTGCATTGACCTCAGACCCCCTCCTCCCTAAATGAATGAAGTTTGTTTATTGAGCTTGTGTGACATTGTGCAATCATACCTAAGTTATATGAAATCGAAATTGAGAAATTGCAACGAAATAGCAAGGTCAAAGGTTATGATGGTTGCCTTGTAACTCATGTTATTTCTTAAGACTGTGTGTGTGTGTGTGTGTGTGTGTGTGTGTGTGTGTGTGTGTGTGTGTGTGTGTGTGTGTGTGTGTGTGTGTGTGTGTGTACCCAGTGTGAAAGATTTGTCAGCATACAGCAAATTATAGGGTAGTCAAAGTTACAATTATGGTGACTCTAAAATGACTATGCAGCTTAAACTACCTGCAGTGCTAAATTCAAATTTGTGCAGTTTATAGGCGTATTTTGGCTGTCAGTAGGTGGCTTCAAATTGGCTCCTGTATAAGTCAGCGTCGTGCTGACGCTTCCCATAATTTGTCTATTCAGTTGTCGATTGAAATTTAGGGGAAATATTAGAATGAACGGAAAAGAGGCATTCCAGCATCATTTCCTAAAAGTTCATCCATAGATTTAATGAAAATCATGTACCTCACTTAGATATGGTTTGTCTACTGTATCTAGGGCTGTATTTATTTCATACATGAACGGAGCTATTATACAGGGAAGACAGTTTCTTGGTATTAGAATTTTCACGTACACCTGAACACTGTGTACTTGCCACGATATAAGAGTACGGTAATGGTAATAATTGCAGAAAGTATCTGATGCAGTGTTTTTTGTTAAGGCTGAGAAGTCAGTATTAAAATCTACTGAGGTTTCCCCCCAGGCCTATTCCCAGGGTTCCAAAACAAAATTATGGTTGAGTACACACACTACACTCTGTAACATGGGAAACTATATTGTTGTACAAGTTGTACCTCATTTCGCTCCCCATTTACCAGGGTCTGAATTCGTAGTAAAAACACTGTATGCAGTTATTATTGTTAAAGGGTGGTAAAACAGGTAAAATATACACGAGTTCTTTATCTCTGTGACGAAACCTGTAGGTCATGAGTATTTACCAACTAAAATTTTTTTAAATATATTAGGAAATTATATATTATACTCTTGTGAAAATTATGATAATACCGGTAGTCATGGAAATGTATGCTTTCCTCTTCTATTCCTCTGCTATTCCAAAATATTTTAGCAAAAATGCTGTGTATATTAATATGAAGTCAAAATTTGTAGTTTGGTAAAAAGTTTTGCTATCTATGCAAATTTTACGGGCTTTCCCTCGTCTATTATTGCAGTTTCAAAACTTTAGCATAAACATTTGTACTTTATGACTAAAACTGTTGTAAAAATTTTTAAATTGGTTATCTATGCAACTTTAGTTTTACCTGCTTTCCCATGTCTCTTACGACTGTTCCAAAACCTTAGTGAAAATGCTGTTGATGTGTATCAAAGACCGACAATGATTCTCTGCATATGTGTCATTTGTGTTTAAAATGATGTGTGTAAATTTTATCTATTAACTTTCTTGTGAATGGAATATCCAATACCATAAGTTCAAAAATTATTGGCGTACCACAAAGAAGTCTTTTGTCATTTTACAATCAACAAATTGTGAGAAAGGCTCGTTCAATTTTAGATACAGACCACATTTTAACAAATGAATTCGATTTCCTTCCATCAGGAAGACGTCTTAGATGCCCAACTTGCAGGACAAACCGTCATAAGAACTCTTTTATTCCATCCGCTGTGCGGCTTTAAAATAAGACATTTTAGATACTCATTTTGTAGTAAGAATTGTTTTTAATGTTCTGTAACCTATTATCGTGTTTTTTTTTCTTTGTACCAGTCTGTTGCCCCTTATTTTCCGTCTATATTTGATGTGTATATTTGATGTATGTTCTGTCCGCCAAAATGAATTGCCCATTTGGGATAAATAAAGTTATTGAATTGAATGCTGTAATCAGATTGAGTCATGTACACGTATGAAGATGTTCACTTTGGTGTAATGTTAGGCTCTTGAAAACGGACAGGATAAAGAACTGTATCAGAAATGACATAACATTACTAATTGGCAAGGGAAAAATGCTCAAGTGAGATGGAAAAAATAGAACGTACAAAAGATCGATCTAAACGATTCATTCTTGACATTTCATCTGAAGTTATAGATTGCTAGTGAACACTTTAGAAAGGCCATTCAGGTTTGAAAAGCAACATACAATTTATTGTTGACATTTTATTTCATAGATTGCTGGTGAACAGTTTACCAAGGGTCATTCACGTTTGAAAAGCAACGTACACTACAGTCGGAAGGTAATTTTTGGAATGGTGAGAAGATCTACATAAAAGGTAATTCATTCAGTGAGTAATTCTCCAATGCTATTTACCAATAATTGCATCAAATGATTTTGAATGTATGTACTGCGGTATGTGATTGCCAGGGGCATATAAATGATTCTCTGCATTATGTGCATATAATATGAGCATCTAGTAGTCTATGCGTGTTGTAATTGGAAGAAAGTATATATCGTTTGTGTTGCGTTGGGTCAGATTTGAGCAGCTGCTTGCCAATTTCCCTTCAGACATTACATGGAAATTTAGTGGAAAGTGCACTTTTTGAAATTCAAATTCGTTAAATTTGCCAATTTCCTTCCAGACTGAACATGGAAATTTAATGGAAAGGGTACTTTTGAAATTCAAATTCTTTTAATCTATCCTGTGTCCATACACAGTCGGAGGTGAAAGTAGATTTACTGAATCAGAGTGATCAATTTTAGGTCACCATGCATGACTTTCACCGAGACATATTTTTGAAGCTGTGCTTTCTCTCTCGGCAATTATGGCTTCGAAAGCGTCAAATTGACCTGGCAGTCTGACAACATACAAAATGATATAAGCTGACAATTACAGTCAACCCATACGACATGCACATTGTGCCTCAAGTACTAATTTTGACCAAGTTGCCTGTAAAGTCATTATAGCTGCCAGGTTATTTCATGTTATTTTCTGTCTTGTCAATTGTGTTTCTGTAAAGGATACGGAGTAGTCAAAATCCTACCTCTGAGTTCCTCAGGTATTTTACAGGGTTCCCCAAAGGTTTCAGTACAAAGCATAAAAATCCATACAAGTTTTACCAGATTTATCTGCTCTGTTACCAAGGTTTCCAAGCCTTAGGAAAACAGTCAGATGTAACTACTCAATTTGAGCCAAAATTTTCTTATGAAAATATCAAATTTGTAGTGTAGTCGTGATAAAACAAAATAGAAATCCCCTTTAATAACTAGTGTTATCATGAAAATGTGTTTCATTCTTATGTGTCTCTCTGAACAAACAAATAAGTCAAGTTGCTACCATTGATACGATGTCATTTTTGCATTTTACTGTATTTTTGTTCATTCAGCCAAAGAAAATACAAGTGACTTGAGGGGCCCTGTCGCGACAAGTTGAAGGTTATTAAGGACAAACTCCTTACATCACATCAAATATTTTTCATCCAAATGAAGAATAATATTTGAAAATGATATAGTTGTACCTGTGCATGCATAATTTATGAAAAGTCAGGAAAAATTATGGCTATTTTGAAAATTGTGTCTCGTATTACAAACACCACAGAACCAATGGAATAGATGCATGCTATCTTTACATAGAATGACCAGGGTAGGAATCCCATATTTTATGTTCATATGTGTTCAACTTGGCGTACGCAGTGTTGTATAAATATTGTATTTCGTATCTTGTTCAGACTATCATGGCCAAGGTAGCACCTGCTGGTCGACAGTGGACGACATCGTTGTCTGATTTGAGACTTGCAGCAAAGTCCTCCATTGCCCTGGACAATAGAGAGACATATATTTTTGAAGTGGATGGTCAGTTGAGGTAAGATTTCATTAATTTGTTGGAATTCTGTTTTTTTCTGTTAGTTTATTAATGTTAAGAGTTTTAATCCATTTTTATTAAAGTAGGAGATTGTGTATTTGTATTACGTTATTTCAGCGTTGCAGTGATTATTAATTTTACATTGTTGTTCAATATTTAATGTAATCTATTTATAGTGGTATAGCCTGCCACAAAGTTCACCAGTATTGTAAACTTTGTTAATATACTACAGGCAAAACAGTATTGGGAAATATTTACAGTGATTTAGCCTTCCTAGGGTTCACCAGTACTGTTAGCTGAAACACCATAGGCATTACACTGTGTGAAATATTTACAGTAGTGTAGCCTGCCACAAGATTCACCAGTACTGTTAGTTGATCCACCATAGACATTACACTGTGTAAAATATGTACAGTAGTGTAGCCTGCCACAAGGTTCACCAGTGCTGTTAACTGATCCACCATAGACATTACACTGTGTGAAATATTTACAGTAGTGTAACCTGCCACAAGGTTCACCAGTACTGTTAGCTGATCCACCATAGGCATTACACTGTGTGAAATATTTACAGTGGTGTAACCTGCCACAAGGTTCACCAGTGCTGTTAACTGATCCACCATAGACATTACACTGTGTGAAATATTTACAGTGGTGTAACCTGCCACAAGGTTCACCAGTACTGTTAGCTGATCCACCATAGGCATTACACTGTGTGAAATATTTACAGTGGTGTAACCTGCCACAAGGTTCACCAGTACTGTTAACTGATCCACCATAGACGTACATTACACTGTGTGAAATATTTACAGTGGTGTAACCTGCCACAAGGTTCATCAGTGTTCATAACTGATTCAACATAGGTAGTACACTGTGTGAAATATTTACAGTGATGCAACCTGCCACAAGGTTCAACAGTGCTGTTAGCTGATCCCCCATATAGATTAAACTGTGTAAAATATTTACAGTGATGTAACCTGCCACACAGGTCACCAGTGCTGTTAGCTGATCCACCATAGACATTACACTATGTACAATATTTACAGTGGTGTAACCTGTCACAAGGTTCACCAGTGTTGTTAGCTATTACACTGTGTGAAATATTCACAATGGTGTAACCTGCCACAAGGTTCACCAATGTCCATAACTAATTCACCATACTGGTATTACACTGTGTGAAATATTTAGAGTGATGTATAGCCTCCCTTAGTTTGTAAGCTGATACACTATAGGTATTACACATTTGGTATTTCTGTCGCTTTCCATGGCAATAGCAATAATCAACTTTATATATACAGAGGCGTTATTTTCACTTTATCGACCCAAAATCTAATAGGTCTTTATTTGCAAAAAGTGAAGAAAATCCAAACACTAGTCGTGTACTGCCCTAAATTATAGTAATATGCACATACCCAATGAAGTCATGTACTGAAAAATCAATGCTAATGAAGGCCAAGGTAAAAGTAATGATCGAGACAACACTTCTACATTGTCAATGAGTTCAAAATATTTACAATTTTCTGAAATGCACAATGCCGCTTGCGTGATAATGTTTACTGTTCGTACGTCACCCTAGGACATTTCTACATTGTTGATGAGTTCAAAATATTTACAATTTTAATAACATGCCGAATGCCTCTTGCGTGATGTTGTTTACTGTTCATACGTCACCCCAGGACATTTCTACATTCTTGATGAGTTCAAAATATTTACAATTTTTATGACATGCCAAATGCCTCTTGTGTGATGTATTAATACTGTTAGTATATCACCCCAGGGTAAGTTATAATATGAAGAATCAAGAATTGGAAAGAAAAAAACATAATTATTAAGTATGAAATATTTGTACCGGATGATATTGTCAAAATATTGATTATCCATGTATACATTGTAAATTTATATTTTTATTTAAGTTTATTAATTTCATTCATTTATTCGTCATGTATATTCATTACCTATTCATTTATTCGTCATGTATATTCATTACCTATTCATTTATTCATCATATATATTCATTACCTATTCATTTATTCATCATATATATTCATTACCTATTCATTTATTCATCATATATATTCATTACCTATTCATTTATTCATCATATATATTCATTACCTATTAATTTATTCATATATATTCATTACCTATTCATTTATTCATATACACTCATTTCTACATCTGGTGCTTCTGCGAATAACATACATTTTTCTTCAAAGTATTTGTCATATAGGGGAGTCTTGCTAAGACGTAGGTCACAGGGTCCACTGCTACAACTATGATTTATATCAAGGGTTTTGAGCTTAATAGTGAGGTGCTAATCATGTGTATTTAGAATCTCACTATGAAAATGAAACAAAACAGAAAACATGTTTTCATAGCAAAGCTCTGTTCTTTATTGAAAGAGAAACCCACAAATCAAATGTACGAAAGGTTAAAGGTCAAGTTAGATACTGTTATAGTGGCCATGGATGAGGATTGGGTATTTCTTTTGGATTTCTAATTTATAAAAACAATTTTAACGTGGCTTCCTTCTTGAAAATTTAATGTGAAACCAGAGTAAAACAACATTGACAAAACACTATAAAAAGTTTGTTATTGTACATGCAATAACAAATTTTTTTACACATTTATTATGCTTTTGCAATTTATTGAGTTATGGGAAAGGACTTGACATGTACATATGTTGTTTCACATGGATTTTTCAAGTAGGAAACATGATGAAATTAGTTTTTAGATTAAAAATCCAAACTAAATACTCCAACCTCATCCATATGACCACTTTAAGAATGTTGACGGCGAAAATAAGCACTTTGAATATTCAAAAAAAACTGCTTGTACTGTATGCAGACAGTATGAGGATACATAACTTGTTTATCATGGTTGGAAAAATGTTCATGAATGAGAAATATAATGCAGTGGAGTATTTAGTTTATTATGGGTGGAAAATGTAGTGATGCTTGCCTGACGTATTTTGTTTTGAATACTTCTGCAACTCACTATAAATCCTTTGATTTGATCAAAAGTAGTTTCATTCCATCAATGTCATTATGATACTTTTTTTTCACAGTTCAAATAATGATGGTGATCCTCTGATAGCTGCAGCAGGCTCCAATAACTCTATCAAAATATGTTCAAGAAACCGATTGGCAAACGTCGCCCACCTAAAAGGTGAGTCACAATTCCATTAAAAATGAAAATTGTGTTACTTGAAAACAGAGTTGTGTGTTGCTACAATTCAAAGTAAAGATATCTTGAGCAAAAGACAATGTAACCATTTTTATGAGATTTGGTTTCCAGCAATATGATATAATATTGCAGTGTTTGTGAGATTACTGTCATGCCAGATGACGAAGTATAGTAATGATATAGTAAGATTTTTGTCAAACCAGACCTGACAGTGAAATGTAGCATTGTTGGTAAAACACTAATTTTATTGATCCAGATAATGAAATGGAGTGAGATAAAATATAACGATGTTAGAAAGATATTTGTCAAAGCAGAAGATAAAATGTGGTCATGTTAGAAAGATATTTGTCAAAGCAGACGATAAAATGTGGTCATGTTAGAAAGATGTTTGTCAAAGCAGACGATAAAATGTGGTCATGTTAGAAAGGTATTTGTCAAGGCAGACGATAAAATGTGGTCATGTCAAAAAGATATTTGTCAAAGCAGACGATAAAATGTGGTCATGTTAGAAAGATATTTGTCAAAGCAGATGATAAAATGTTGTCATGTTAGAAAGATATTTGTCAAGGCAGACGATAAAATGTGGTCATGTTAGAAAGGTGTTTGTCAAGTCATACAATGTTTTTAGACTATGAACGAGACAATGAAATGTAGCAATATTAGTAAAACACAAATTTTATTGATCCAAGCAATGAAATGTATCAATGTTCATAAGATTTTTGTTGTGCCGTATGATGAAATGTTGCAATGTTTATAGGAAAGATTTGATGACCCACATAATGACTACCTAGTACGTAGTAGTAGCAATGTTAGTACAAATTTTGTTGAGGCAGACAATGAAATATCGCAATGTTGGTAATATTTTCGTCACGTCGAATGACGATTTTTTCAGGTGATAGAGCTTTAAAGGTATTTTCTTTCTACTTTACTATCAGTGACATTCTAACTTCTGAGAAGTAATCTAAAACGAAAATAAAAAAAAAGTGGACTTTATGAGCATTTGCTATTCACTGGGGTTTAATTTGGTTTGTTATTTCATCAAAGAGAAAAGCCATTAAATTAAAAATAGATTGATTTGCAAAATTGAACTGCAACAGTTCCATTTCATGGCTACATGGACCAATCATTAAAAACCTTGTGAATTCAAAATGATGTTGAGATCAGCAGTACAGACAATTAAAGAACAGTTTTACGAAGCCTGTCGACCTGAACAGGCAAAACATTACTCACAGGTAGTTAGAATTCTAGTGCATGCATCAAACACTATTTATATAAACTTAGCCAATACTAGTTCCTTCACAGTGTCTAATTTTGTGAATTCAAATATTAAAATTAGTAGAGCTGAAACGTATAGCTTGCAGCAAGCTAAAAAATAGACATTTTGACAAAGGCAGTCGACAAAGGCACACAAAGAATCACTAGAATGTAACAAGAACTATTTATTGATAACTAGTTCGCCAACAATGTTTAATTTTGTGGGAATTCAAAATGTTGTCAAAATTAGCAAAGATAAAAACCCATAGCCAGTACAAATGGTAAAGACAGCTAATGAATAGTGTGATGAAGGCTGTCCACCTAAACAGACAAAATGGAGTCTGGATGCCGACTGTGGTTTCTGAAGGTATAAATCGTAACGATACTGTATAGGAACTAGACTAGGCAAAACGTTACCCACAGGTAGTTAGAACTCTTGTTTGTTTAACAAGAACTATTTATATTAACTAGTTGATGCTAGCTCACCCACAGTGATTTTTTGTGAATGTTGTCAAAATTAGTAAAGATAAAACTTAGTAGTTACTAAGTTTATAAACAGTATCTGATTTTGTAAGTTCAAAGCATTGAAATTAGTAAAGGTAAAACTTAGCAATTACTAAGTTTATTTACAGTATCTGATTTTGTAAATTCAAAGCATTGAAATTAGTAACGATAAAATTTAGCAGTTACTAAGTTCATTTACAGTATCTGATTTTGTAAGTTCAAAGCATTGAAATTAGTAATGATAAAATTTAGCAGTTACTAAGTTCATTTACAGTATCTGATTTTGTAAGTTCAAAGCATTGAAATTAGTAATGATAAAACTCAGCTAGTACTTGTTCATTTACAATCATGTCTAATTTACTGAAGTGAAAGCAATGTTGTGATTAGCAAACCTTTTAAAAGCTAGCCAATAATAATCCACCCTCGGATGTCTAATTGTGACCATAATTAGCAATATCAAAGATGAATGAATACCGAGGTAATGATATTGATTTTAAAACATAACTGTTATTCTGTACATGAATAGAGTAATAACTCATAGAATGATTGATATAGATTGATTAGCAATCAACCAAGCAGTACACTGTAGGATAGTATCGGTACAAAAACAAGTCAACGTTTATGATGTATTGCAACATATAGCAGCTGATTTATTAACTGTGGGATATGGGTTCAATAAAGTGTGTCGGTGGCAGTGCTGGTAATTTAAAACACAATAAACATAAAAACATGGAGGAAATTCAAATGTCTCTTTTGTGTCCATATTTAATGCATGTCTTCCTGTAGGCGGTATGGTTAAAACAACAGACTATTAATGTAAACACCCCCCCCCCCCCCCCCACCAGTTCTTCCACCCCATCCCCTGCAGTATTTCTGACTTGATTCTTAAATTTTCATCTCACGATATGTCACATTAATTGGCATCTTCATTCATATTCAGTTTAAAATAATTGACAATAATTATAATATTTACTATACATTAATATAAACACACCCCCACAGACACACTGTGACACATCCCCACCCCTAGTGTTGTTACAGACTTGATTCTTAAATTTTGACCTGATCTTGTCAGATTAACAGCTCTTTCACATTGCACTTGAAACAATTAATCAAACAACTACATCCAGCAGTGTTGCTAAACTTTAATCGCAAATTTTGAACTGAGCACATTACATTACATTACATTATATTACATTACTTTACATTACATTACATTACATTACATTTAATACATTACATTACATTACATTACATTACATTACATTACATTACTTTACATTACATTACTTTACATTACATTACTTTACATTACATTACATTACATTACTCTACATTACATTACATTACATTACATTACATTACATTACATTACATTACATTACAAACTCTTCCCCAGCCAACAGCATTTTTGCGAACACGATTCTCAAATTTTGATCTGATCATGTCAAATTGACAATTCCTTCAGATTGCAGTTAAAAAACCAACTACTATACATTCATGATTAAAACACCCCAACCCAGTAGTGTTACTAACTTGATTTTCAAATTGTCAACTAATTAAGTTTCAGTGATCAATAGCTCTTTCACATTGCGGTGAAAAAACAACCAAATGTTGATTGATTTAATCACTCCCGCCCCTACCAGGCATAATAACACCTGCAGATTGATGTTTCGTTCCCATTGCAGTCACGATAACTGACTTTACATTGATGCAAACACTTCTCCCGCTAGCAGCATCATTTCTGACCTGATTGTCAATTTTTGATCGAATCGCAAGAAATTGACAGATATTTTGTGTTTACAGCTGACTGTCCATTGATTTAAACATCCTAGCCCCTACCGGGCATGATAACACCTGCAGATTAACAACTCTTTCACACGGCAGTTAAAAGATAACTAGTAATGAAAACACTTTCCCAGCTTGCAGCCTTGTTGCTGACCTGGTTTTCAAATTTTGATCTTACCATATCGAAGTGATAGCTTTTAAGTAAACACGTCCCCACTCAACCACCGCACTAGAAGTGTGCATGTTGCTGACATATTCTCAAAATTTTGAACTGTGTGATCACATCAGTTTAACAGCTCTTTCACGTTTGCTGACAGGGTTGTTAGTGGCTGAGTGGTTAAACCACTTGCTTCTTACCACTGCAGTTGGGTTTCGAACCCACTCAAGGTTTGATTAAATTTACCCCACTGTAAAGTAAGAAGCGTGTCATTCAGTTTAACTCTACAGAACAACGCAGGTTTTCCCTGGGTACTCTGGTTTCCTCCTGCAATAACACTGAACCCATGAGGGTTGGCTGTCACTGGACTTCTTGGGAGACAAGTGTTTATGTATAACTTAAAAAACTATCCTGTATAAAGAAAGATTGTTATTTCTATGATCATCCTGCCCGCTATGACTAGCTATCAAGACTAGATGATTTATTGATATGACTGTATGTACAGTCACAAATGTAAATCAACTCATCCTTAATAGCACAGTCACTGATGCCATGAAATTGTTTTATTTGAGTACCTCTCACTTTATATGTACAATGGGATTCTCTCTTTCCTTCACGAGTTTACTAAATGTCAAAACAAGACATCACTTTAGAGACACATATCGTGCAGACATCAAATCCATTTTATAGTGTGGTCAGAGTAATGTGTGGATTAATATAGATTAATAGGCATGGAGGTCGATGACTTTACTCCATCAATTTATGAATACTGTCATATTGATGGAATCATAAACAGCGATTAGTCATTTCTCAGAATAAGTAATAGTTATAGTCTGTACAATTGCTCACTTGATATTTATATCACGGTGATTAAGGTATACAGTGTTTTTAGGTTGGTTGTAGAACTACTAATCAATGAATTAGAATGTAAAGTCTATCAAGCTATATAGACACCCAAGCATAATTTTGAGGGTGAGCTAGCTTGGGAAGGGAATGCCAATTACAGACAGGGTCTGGTCAATTACCTATGAGTCAGGTGTATTTCCATGAGATAGTAGTTGTCAGGTCAAATGCCAAATGACTACATGGCAGATTTGTGAGTTAGCACATGTCAGATTGGTTTAAATTTGCCATTAATAATGATACAGTCAATTGTCATATGACAGTAATGTTGATCACCAGAGGGCAGACTCTCTGATTGCAATATATCCCATAATAACCAGGTAAATTGTCGAATGAGAATATCATTAATCGCTATCTATCCCATAACAGTTGGGTCATTGTCATACAAGAGTTGAGTCAATTGTCACTTAACAGTCTCAGTTTAATAGTTGTTATCCATCCCATAATAGCCAGGTCAATTGTCACCTGACAGTAAGGTCAATTGCCACATAACAGTCTCATTAATTGCTATCCATCCCATAATAGTCAGGTCAATTGTCACAAGACGAGGTCAGTTGCCATATAATATAGATTCATTAATTGCTATCGACCCTCATAATAGTTAGATTGATTTTTAGATCGATATAACAAGTCAATTTGAATACATTTTTTTGTATGACTCGACTTTGAGTTCTATTAACACATGACAATCTCATTAAATATTTTTATTGACAATCCCTACTTGTCTGTTTTTTTTTTCTCTTTTAAGGCCATTCTGAAACTTTAACCGGAATTCGATTTGGTCATCAAAATCCTAACCTTGTATATACATCATCTAAAGATGGCACCGTAAGGTAAGCTGATGACGACAAAGTAAAGAATACAGCTATCTTTTTAATATCACACAAGTAACAAATTTGTATGCATGGCTTGATGTCTGTGTCTGAAAGTGCTTGTCAGCTCATATTTTATTCATAGTAAATGGCACACAGTGCACAAGTTATCTCCTGGCAAACAGGATGATGAGGTCAGGGCCATTTTGTGGACAAAGCTGTAGGGGATTTTATACAACATCAATTACTCCCATCAGAATATACGTATATACACTTTGTGTTATTTGTAGGCTTTCAGTGCATTGGGTATAATAAAGCCTAAAGCTGTGTTTTCAGGATTGGTTATGTTTGCATTCTTGCATACAATGTCTACGAAATATCAGCAAATGTATGGACACTGTAGATCCTGTTGCAACCGGAATGTTGTTTCTCGTATTTTATATCGTCAATCATAACATTTTTGTATTTGACGTGTTTTGAATTGCAATTCGTAAATTGTTGAATCTCAACTTAAAATATGAATGCCTGCCTAGTTTTATCGAAACTGGTCCAGCAGGTAAAAAGCTGTATAGACACTAAAGGTACAAATGATGTATGTATGTTACAAACTAAAACGAAGCATCCATTGGTTTACTTTCTTTCTAGATGCTGGGATGTAAGAGCCAAGAAAAGCAAAGCACAGCAAGTATTTACAGGTATTACAAGACACCTTGAAAGTTTCAACAACATTACTTAAAGGTCCATGAATCAATCCCAGGTTCTTGACCCACTGTTATTTTATCACTGCAGCCATAAGGATTACATAGGACCATTCTTTTGTCCTGAACCAACTTTTTCTAAAGTTCTAACAGACAACCTTTTTCACCCAATTTTTGATCCTAGAGGGATGAGGGCCTTGAACGTGACACAGGCCAAGGCCAAGGCCAAGGCTCCCATTTTTCACTGGTGAAAGTCAGTGTACAAATACACAAATAAAATAGGCACTAAAAGTTTGAGTTGATACATATGATAACAAAGAGGCGTGAAAACTGGTAAAAAAATTTTGGTAACCAACATATTATGTTATAATATAGTTTACATATCATATCGGAATACCAGGTGTAAGCCTCCTGTTCCCAGGCATGATTCAAACTATTTTATAATTATTGGCGGGATATAAGAGCAAAAGAACGTGTCAACCAAGAACTATAAAGTTACATGCTGTCCGTTTAAAGTCCCAGTCGTCATAAATTAAAAAAACATTACACGGTTGATAGTTTTATAAAATATGCCGTTTTCTCTGAGACATTTTGTCCTTGATCCCTGAGGAAATAAATAACACCAGCCATTTTCTGTTCAGTACTGTACATGCATAAAATTTTGATTCGGAGATCTAGAAATTATTTCACAACAATCTTAGACTAGTATATGTTGGCTTATTAGCTGTATACAGAGATGTGTATTATATACCCTTTATAATTTAAACATGTCTAAACCTCCCTATCAGCTTTTGGTTGTTGTTTTTCTATTTTGATAATCACCTTACGCTGAGAACAAAAAATGACTTTCCATGCATCTTTCAGGTTACCCAGGCAACGTATTTACAAGTTTTGATATCAATTGTACAGACACTATAGTATGTGCTGGTACTGAAGCTGTAGAAGAAGATGCATATCTAATATTCTGGTAAGTATATTTATATACACCACTGTCTATTTACACTGTTTACCAAATGTCTACTCAATACTCAGAATCGCTACTCTAAGGGGCCCAGACTCAATACTCAGATTATCGCTACCCTAAGGGGTCCAGATTCAATACTCAGAATAATTACTCTAAGGGACGCAGACTCAGTACTCAGACTCACTACTTAGACTATCACTATCCTAGGGGGCCCAGACTCACTACTCAGACTATCACTATCCTAGGGGCCCCAGACTCACTATATACTTCATGTACTTACACTTCATCTTATATTTTTTATTTGTATGTATGTATGTATGTGTGTGTGTGTGTGTGTGTGTGTGTGTGTGTGTGTGTGTGTGTGTGTGTGTATGTATGTATGTATGTATGTATGTATGTATGTATGTATGACTGTGTATCTTTGGTGAAATTAGGTTGTACATGTGACTCACATCATATCATCTTTGTGCTAAGTTAAAATGAAACTAGGTTGTACATATCAGAGAACTGTCTGTGTATGGATTGTTGAGTGTATACACATAAGGATACATGCGTATACAAATGGACATAAAATCTTGGCAAGTTAGTATTCACAAGTTTTTTTAAATGAAGCATTTGGAGAAATATAATAGACTATAAGTTGTAGACAAGTAAGTCACTGAACTAGTCTGTCGTGCCTGTCTCTGTATCAGATTTGAAGAGATTCTATTTGGACATAAAATGACAAATTGCATGTAAATTAAATCCTTGACATGTTGTTTTGTAACCACGATGGATAACTGAGATGTAGTTATAACTCTAGGTTATTTCTCATCTCTGTCATATCCCAGACTTTAGTTCTAACGAGGATGACAGTTTTCTCGTCTATCTTTACTCTGGGACACAGTGATAGTAATAAGTAATATGTGAGACGGGGGGGGGGGGGGGGGGGGGGGGGGGGGGGGCAAGGATAGTAGTAGTCTGAGTAATTAGATTGGTCCCCATAGGATAATGATAGTCTGCATGAATTTGGGCCACCTATGATAGTGGCCGTCTGAGTAATGAGTTTAGACCCCCTTGGATAATCATAGTCTGCATGATGAATCTGGGCTCCTTAGGATGGTGTTTTTTAGTAACAAGTCAGGTCCTCTAAGGATTGTGGTAAGCTGGAGTTAATACTTCATGCATGCGCACAGTGTGGCCAAACACTATATGTTTGTATAAGTTTGACTTTGAACTTTGAGGTCAATGTCAAAGCAAGCAATTTTTTGCCTAACTGACAGCTGAGACATAGGTCAGCATAAGACATTGGGCAAGACTAAAGATTTTCTTGTGTAACTGACGGCTGAGACATAAGTCGGCATATGACATTGGGCAAGACTAAAGAATTTTTTGCCTAACTGACGGCTGAGAATTTCTTGTTTTCAAATCTCCTACATTTGAACCTTTTTTACAAGACTTTGAGTATAGCCATTTTCACATGCAAACAACCAAGATTTTGACGTTTTTTTTTACCATTATTTTGTTTTCAAATCCTCATGGTACTCTTGCCATTTTCACTTGAAAGACACCAATACAGTGACTTTTGTGTGCACAGTGTGGCCAAACACTATATATTTGTATACGTTTGACTTTGAACTTTGAGGTCAATGTCAAAAGCAAGCAATTTCTTGCCTAACTAACAGCTGAGACATAGGTCAGCATAAGACATTGGGCAAGACTAAAGAATTTCCTGTGTAACTGACGGCTGAGACATGAGTCGGCATAAGACATTGATTGGACAAGACTAAAGAACACTGGCACCAATATGTTTTGTAGCATAGCTTGTTTGTAGAAGTCAGATGAAATGAAGGAGACTGTGACATTAGGGTTGAAATGTTTAGAAGACTGTTAAAAATAGTTGTTAGCGGTATTAGCCAGTGTGAAATTGTTATCACATTGAAGGTTTAGCCCAAAGCCTGTCAGATGCACTTACTTCAAAATAATCAATGCGTTGTATATTAGGTTATAGCACACAATCATTTGATCTACCCAGCTGATGACTATTTTGGTCATTTACTATAATTAAAATACCTTGATTCATTTTCTGATAACTTTGATTGCCATAAAAATAGTGCAATTTGTCCGTCTCTTCAACTAACGACAAATGACGTGATGAATTCGTAAACAGTTGGCGATTGTAATAAAACTAGAGATTTGAACTGGCTTTAAAAGAA
Source organism: Glandiceps talaboti (assembly GCF_964340395.1). Classification (NCBI taxonomy): domain Eukaryota; kingdom Metazoa; phylum Hemichordata; class Enteropneusta; family Spengelidae; genus Glandiceps; species Glandiceps talaboti. The sequence goes on along the minus strand of NC_135555.1, from coordinate 13,558,296 downwards.
GACATGTCTAGATATTGGTATGTATAGCTTGAGGTGGATTTAATGGGGCAGATGCTTGCAAATCTGTGATTGACCCGATACGCCATGTTGACTTGCACATAAAGATTGGCTCGACAGTTCATTTGTAAGACCAAATAATCCTTTAAGATGCCATGGCTAGTGTTTTATGAGAATTGGTGTGTGATGAAGTACTACTTACTGTCAATTAAAGTAATGGCCCAGATTACGCATAACCTGCTCAGAATACACAATATACTTACTATTAAAGGTAGTATGTGCCTCAAAAAAGAAATTGTAAACTTTTTAACGTTACTTTGCTCTAGAAAACTCAAACTCGTTCTTATTTAAAATCAAGAGATAAAAAAGGGGTCACCATGCAAAATTTTTTAATAGAGGTCAAATTGATATCATATAAATTAAGCCATTTAGTATCCAATATGGCCGCCAACTAATGTGTGCGAAAATAAAAGATTGTAATTTCCTTAAAAACAAGATGGTGAATCGCCAAAATTTATTTTATTGTTATCTATTACTGTTAGATAAATAGTCATGAATGTTTATTGTCCAACTAATACATATACATGCCTGCGAAGTCCCATGATGCAGTAGAGGACCAGTGGTAGAACAATGGTACTGAAATAGAGTTTCGTTTTTGGTGTTTCTTGATAATCACATGAAATTCATAAGATGTGAAATCTTGAATTGACTCTCCAGAACCCAAAATGTATGAAAATACCTTTATTTCCTGGAGTGGCATTTTATAGGAGTGGCATCTCCCCTTTAACAATCAAATAGGAAGGAAAAGCCAATGACCACTATATCTTTTTTTTTTTGGAAATCTCCAATCTTAACTAGACTTGAAATATAGTTACTTTGCCAAGCAAACAGCTTAGATTTAGATTAATTTTGACCGCTAAATCTCTTTAAATCCTTGTTTATTGTACTTTTGAAATACAGTCTTAATCTTTGAAATCTCCCATCTTAACCCTTTCGCTAGACTTGAAATTCAATCACATTGGCGTGAAAACAGCTTACATTTGGTTAGTTTGGCCATCTAATAATCTTGTTTTCAAATCTCCTACATTTTAACCTTTTTTTACAAGACTTTGAGTATAGCCATTTTGACATGCAAACAACCAAGATTTCGACTTTTTTTTTTTACCATTATTTTGTTTTCAAATCTTCATGGTACTCTTGCCATTTTCACTTGAAAGACACCAATACAGTGACTTTTGTATGCAGCTAGGTAGCTAAGGGATAGATTTGTTATTTTATTACAGTAACTAAATTTTTATTTCTCCCATCCTACCCTTTTCGCTAGACTTGCAATAAAGTCACTTTGGCATGCAAACAGCTTAAAATTTGATTATCGGTAGTTTGATCACCATACATTGCATCAGTCTTCCATCTGACCTGTTTCACCAGTCTTAAAAAACTGACTTCAGCATGCAGAAAGCTAAGGGGTAGCTTGTATTTTACTAGAGTAACTAAATTTTATATTTCTCCCATCCTACCCTTTTCACTAGACTTGTAATGAAGTCACTTTGGCATGCAAACAGCTTAGATTTTGATTAGTTTGATCACTACATCTTGCGTCAATCTTCCATCTTAATACCTGTTTCATTACTTCAGCATACAGATAGCTAAGGGCTAGATTTGTATTTTACTCCAGTAACTAAATATTTAATAATATCTCCCATCCAACCCTTTTCACTAGATTTGCAATACAGTTGCGTTGGTATGCAAACAGATCAGTGTTTACCACTATATCTTTTCATATCTTGTTTAATCTTGAAAGTTGTCATTATACTTTGAAATGCAATCTCTTTGACAGTGTACATAGCTAGGGGTAGAGTTGTATGTTACTACTCAATACAGTCACTTTGAAATGGAAATACCAAAAGATTAAGGTATAATTTTTGTTACTCTTGTTATACCCTTTAATATTCATAATCTTGTCAGTGTACTTTTGAAATATGATATCGTTGACATGTATTAGTTACAATGAGATGTGAATGTTGTTATGAAATACAGCCACTTTGAAATGCAAATACCAAAGATTTAGAAATAAGTTTTGTCACTCTTGTTATGTTTTTTAATATTCATAATCTTGTCAGTGTACTTTTGAAATATGATATTGTTGACATGTATTAGTTACAATGAGATTTGAATGTTGCTACGAAATACAGCCAGGCACAGATTAGTTTCATCTGGTATTATATCTTTCCACATCCTCAACCCACTTGGTCTCATCATTGTCTGTACAGATGTTTGAAAGTTGTCTAAATAAACTGTGGGGAAAACCAATCCTTGTATTATGACTATAAGGAAAACACTATTGAAACTTCACTGTATAGAGACTGTAGTACACAGGAACCTCGTGATTAAAGTTAGCACAGAGGTGACAGTAGTCTGTAAAATACGTCATGTTGTTCAGCCCTTAACTTCTTAACAACTTCTTAACATGAGTGTTGGCTGACAACATGGCACGAATGTCTATCGTACAGACTAAGCTGGCAGTAGAGGCCAGAGATGATTTAAGTCAGAATCAATCATAATATTGTCATTACACCTTTGAAATGCAGTAGTTTGGGTTAATAAATACAGTTGCTTCGACAGACAGCTAAGATTCAATTAGTTTTTACTACACATATCTTTTTTTAAATCTTCACCCTGACACTATACTTTTGAAATACATTCTCTTTGACATGCAGTCGTTCAGGTTAGATTAATTTTTTGTATTTTTCTACTACTGGTTAATCCCCTTCTTTCTATTCTCTGTGGATGTCAAAGAGTCACTTTTGTATGCAATATCTAAGGTTACAGAGATTAGAATTTTCCACCGTGAAATCTTTTCAAATCTCCCTTTGTAAGCTCTTCATTAGATTTTTGAAATGGAATAGCCAGGGTTCAGTTTATTTTTTTAGTACTCATCTTTTCCAACTACCTTCCTTCTCTTCTTGTAAGAATTTTTGAGATAACATAATTTTTAAGGTTCAATAGCTAGGGTTACATTTGTGTCTTATCACTAAAATCATTCAAGTCTGTCTTACCTTCTCTGTAAATTTTTTAAGTATAGTCACTGTTGGATAATGTAGCTAGGGTTTGGATTATGTTTTGCATCTAATTCTTAACAGCTCCAATTCCCCTTCCCTTCTTCTCATTACATTTATGAAATATACTAAAGTAGGGTTGGATATGTATTTATCACTACTTTGCAAAAGTGCCTTCATACCCTTCTCTCTGGATTTGTGAAATACTGTCACTTTTTGGATTACATAGCAAGGGTTTGATCTGTCTTTACTTCTGAATTGTTTCAATTCCCTTCTCATAATATTTATAAAATATTATCGTTTTGATGGTCAAAAGATAGAGTGATATTTGTGTTTACCTCTTCTTTGTAAAATTGCCTTCTTACCCGTCTGTCTAGATTAAATGAAAAACTGTCACTTTTTTTGATAAAGTAGGTAGGACTTAATGTATATTTACTTCTGATACCTTTTGTAATCTCCCATTCCTGTAACACTTTTGAATGGCGGCCATTTTGATGTTCGATAGCAAAGGATTAATTATTTGTTTACTGCTAAAAATTTTCTGCAAATCTCCCTTCTTTCTCTGTCTCAGTAAATATTTGAAATACAGTGTGAAATAACTGGGCTCTTTATAGCTTACGACTAATAAACCCTTTTAATCACCATTTCCTTCTTGGAACAATTTTGAAAGACAGATTGATGTGAAACAACTAGGGTTAAATTTGTGCTTCTTCCAAAATCTTTACAAATCTTAATTCTTACTGTTCTCATTAGATTTTTCTGTACAAATGTATCTTAGTCACTTTTGAATAAAGTAGTTGGGGTTAGATTTATCTTTACTTCTAAGCCTTTTTATTTTCATTTCCTGTTAAGACTTTTGAAAAACAGTTCAACGACTTTAGAGTTAAATTTGTATTTACCAGTCAAATCATTAAAATCTCCCATCTTATCCTTCCAATAGATTTTTGAAAAATAGCCACTTTTGGATAAAAATCTGGGGAGTTCATACCATTAGATTTTATTTTTACTTCTAAATCTTTTCAGTCCCTATTACTTCCTTCTCACTGTGTAAGACTTTTGAACGAAGATGTTCATCATTTTGCTATACTAAAGTTAAACATGGGATTATTGGGTTACATACTACTGTAACAAAAATCTGTCAAATTTCCACTCTCAACTTGGAAGATAAAGTAAACATTTGTGTAGTGCCAAATCCAAAATGTTGTCATTCAGAGGTGCTTCACAAATGCATACAAAAAATGAAATAAAGCCCATTTTTATAATACACAAATCAAAGGTTATTGTACTCTTAAGAACAAATTGTATGGAGAATGGAATATGTAAAAGTGAAAAGGTAAAACTAAAACAATTCTTCAAAATTGTTTCGAAAATAAAAAGAAAGATGCAAAAATAAACTAAAGATAAAATTTTTCAATATTGTTCAAAAAATCAACCTTAAAAATGATGTCTTGCCATACTTAGTAAAATATAAAATACATAAAATATAGTCACATTAATGTGCAATAGCGAGGTTTAGATTATTTCTTATAACTAAGTTTTTTAAATTCTTCCTTCCCTCTCTTTGCCTCCATAAGTCTTTGAATCTCTCATACGTAATCAAATAGATAAATTTGAATGAAAATGTCAAATTTTCCAAAGTTTTTCCATCAAAATATGACATGCTATGAATTATTGTTATCAAAAAATGAGATCGATTTCCACCAACAAAAATAACATTTGATATTATTTTGACATGCATGGATTATATCTACTAACATCTAGGTCAAGATCTAACCATGGTATTCTTAAATCATTCTAACTGTTCTAAGTATTCATGAGTTGTGGCGGTAGGACCTACTGAAATATCCTGTAGAGTGCATCGTGTACTATATTTTATGTCGACCTATATCTGTCAACTATGCATACTGCGTAATTTCTCTGTGTCATCATGACTTATGCATTGTGTAACACCCCTAGAGTAATCAAGTATTGGTATCAAGGGATTGTTGGGTAATGTTTCATTAGAATCACCCGATTTGACTGAAAAAAAAAATGTAGTATTTAAAATTAACATATTGTGTAAGTAGTGAAGTTACGCATATCATTAGCTTCTATTTTGGTAGTACAGGTGGGGTTGGGGTGGGGGGCCTATTACAGTGGATTCTGTCTATATCTTCATCCATACACATTCACATCTCTGGCTTGCAATGACCAATTTCTTTCAAACCTGGCACAAGTGTGACATGCTGTATCTGACGTATGCATGTCACTTTGTTTCATGACATTATGAAGTTTGACTGGCAGCCATGTTTTGTAGTTGACAGTCATAACTTGCTACATAGTATTGCCTGTAAACAAAATCTGAAAGGAATTTGCCATTCTTATATACCTAAAAATCACTGTCTGCATTTTACAAGAAATAGCTTGATTTTGATATTTGGCCCTAAAGGTCAAGGCCAAAGGTTCTTAAAAGAAAGCATGCACCTGACATAACGGATGGAAACTTGAATGGAGACTTTATGGGTCAATATGATAAAAAGTCCATTTCATTAGAAATAATATATTTAAGGGGTACTGTGTCTTCTATGAAGGCTTGTTATCTTTGGATATTAAGCACAAATTTAGCCAAGTGAAAGCTGATTATTAAAACCCAGGAATTTAACAATTTGAAGGGAAACAAGGTGTCAGGGGGAAAGTATAGTTCTGTCATTTAATAAAGTGAACATCGATCCAAAAAAATACAACATTTACTGCAAGGTCACAATATCCCTAGCATGATTTCTTTTGTATAGCAGGGTTTTTTCCAGAGTGACCCTTTTTTCGCAGTGAGCACCTTTCACCAAATAGATTTGTTAATGGCAGTGTAAACCATCGTGTCAGCACTGAAACACAAGCTTCATTAATCTCAGTGCGTTCCGTTCATTACACACATTCACGTCAACATTTGAGTCTCTGAATGAGACTTCAAAACTGTTGACAGTGAAAATAAAACTAATTGTACCGAAACACAAATTACATGGCAAGCTTTCCTGTATAAAAATAGACCGCATATGAAACTAATTTTTTGAAAACACCCAATTATACGACAAGCTTTCCTGTATAAAAATAGACCGCATATGAAACTAATTGTTTCAAAACACAAATTACATGGCAAGCTTTCCTGTATAAAAATAGACCGCATATGAAACTAATTTTTTGAAAACACCCAATTATACGACAAGCTTTTCTGTATAAAAATAGACCGCATATGAAACTAATTTTTTAAAAACACAAATTATACTGCAAGCTTTCCTGTATAAAAATAGAGCAGAAAATCAGGCTGCTTTTTTTTTTAATTAAATGCTTTCACCTCTAAGAAGTGAAATCTAATAAACATTGCAAGCTTCAAACAAATCCTGACAGTTACATAAACACAGTGTATTCATTAACTTACTGCCACCTACAGTAGCATTGATTTTCTGTGTCTGCTGATTAGATTTCGTTTTCCTTGAATTACGTTTCAGGCCGTCAAAGATAGACATACACTTCAGGAAAAAAAAAAACAGTATTGAAGTTGAAAGAGACGATGACCATTTTTTTCTTTCAATGGCTTGAATAATGAACAAAGGAATTTAATATTGGTAGTTATTTGAATGTATTATTTTAAAAACTTGTAAAAAATTTTGATGATAATGTGTTTCTGTATGTTTTACTTTGAAATTGATTTGAACAGTTGATTAGTTAATGGTTGGTACATTTTGCATTTGGTTCAAGTAATATAGATGTATTGATTGATTGTGGTGGTGGAATGAAGTGAGAATGAAAATTCCAGTATACAGTCATGTACTGTAATCGTTCATTTTGAATGGATTGATTGGTAGCATAACTAGTGAAGATATTGATTAGTCCTAGATTAAATAAGGATAGTGTTAGATGTCTTTGGGTCATTTTTCTATTTAAAAAATTAATCATACGTGCCAGAGGTATGCATCACTATAATCAGGAGCTGCACTGTCAGTTTTCATTTGATTTTCACTTCAGGAGAAGATTTAGACTCCATCTTTTTTTTGGGGTGTGACTTGCATAAATTCGTAAAATTTGCATATTAATTTGGTATAGTTTGCATAATGAATGACAAGCTGACAATGTTGAGAGATGTAGGTATGTGATCCATTCATCCGTCTGCGCACTCTTTTTGTGACCAAAATTAATATGAATTAATTAATGGTAAATTAAAAAATTACAATTAATTGTGTATCTTACATGGAACAGCAATACGCAAGAGACTAAATTCAAGTGTTGTAACCCATGGTAGCAGTTGTGACTTTTTCTTTCAAACCTTGCACAAGGGTGATATATGACAGTTATCATATACAGGTGAATTTTTTTGATACCATACCAAATCTAAGTACATGATAGCCATACTATTAATAAAATATGCACAATATCTCAGGATAGATACATGTATATGTATATGTATATGTAGACTCGTCTATCCAGTCATTACTCTGGATAAAAATTACGCACTTATTCATAAGCTTTCAAAATCAACTGTGTCCCTGGTCTTCCATGATCTTCCGATGACATAGGGATTTCTTTTGAAGATCGTTGCTGTCGTGTCCTGATATCTCAGGAGTTATGGTACATACAGTCTCACCCTGACTTTTTAGACTGATCCATATTATCAGGGGGACATTATTAGAGTTCAATCACTAATCTAGGTGGGCATTCTTAGAATACAATCACTAATCTAGGGGGACTTTCTTAGAGTGCAATCACTAATCTAGGGGGACATTATTAGAGTACAATCACTAATCTAGGGGGACATTATTAGAGTACAATCACTAATCTAGGGGGACATTATTAGAATACAATCACTAATCTAGGGGGACTTTCTTAGAGTGCAATCACTAATCTAGGGGGACTTTCTTAGAGTGCAATCTCTAATCTAGGGGGACTTTCTTAGAGTGCAATCACTAATCTAGGGGGACTTTCTTAGAGTGCAATCACTAATCTAGGGGGACTTTCTTAGAGTGCAATCACTAATCTCGGGGGACTTTCGGAGTACCGTCACTATTCAGATCAATCTAACCTGTCAAAATCAAGCCATTTCTAACATTTCACAGATACAAGATATGCATACCAAAGAATTGCTCTCTAAGATTTTACATTATCAACCTTATCAACTTCTGAGTAGTAAATATAGAACGTGTTATCATTGAAGGTATAAAAGTCTTTGAAATAAATTAGAAGTGTGAAAATGAAGTTCAGCAATTGTATTGTTGCCAGACCCCCTCCCCCTCCTGCCCCTCCTCCCCATGTATGAAGTTCATTTATTGAGCATGTGTGACATTGTGAGATTGTCCCCAAGTAAAACAGTATTTGATAGATTTGACCCGACTGTTAAGATGTATTGTATGTTTCGTGACTGAATATTGGCAGTACGTGACTCATACTCCTAATAATCACTGATTTACATATATAATTGATAATTGCTGTTATTTGATATTATTAAAATTAAAACACTAGATTTGATTAAAACCATGTAATGTATTGATTACCAAATGGATATGAGTTAACTCAGAGCCAATATTTGATTATTTACCTCAAACATTTATAATGAAAGTGACCATGTGGATGAGAAATGGGTATCGGTATTTAATCTTGTGTGTCAACAATATGCAAATCATAAATTAATATTGTATATTTCAGGGATTGCAGATCTACTAATCTATTAGGTGCTTACAAAGAATCCCATTCAGATGATGTCACACAGGTAAGAGAGAGTTCGTCAACCAACCAATCATTGCTGTCCTTTCATCATTTGAAAAATGCGTTTATGTATGGAGAGTCTTGATTGGTTGCTAGTTACTCATGCTTATGCTTATGTACTGAAACTCTACACTCTACACTTTCTTCTGAGTTAGCCTGTATAACTAGAATATAACACTAAGTGATATTTTAAGACAGGAACACAGCAAAACGTAGCTGCAGCACGGAAATAACGATAACAATTTGGGGTCCACGTTTATAGATGATTATACTCACAATTGTGGACTGTCTGATACATCAAAACTCAGTAAATAAAAATAAATGAATTATAATCATAGATACTGATGGTCTTATATATAAACAGACTTAGATTTTTTAGAACAGAGGGCTTTTTTCATGTCTGTACTTCACCATGTGGACATATAGTCTCTACATACAGATTATCTGAAGACTTTACTTGTACATCCCAGTAGCTGTGACTTTCTCTAGTCTTTCTTAAATTTTTGCTGTTAAAAAAATATACCAAACTATTACTGGAAAAAGTACAACCCCTTGTAATACATGCCATATTGTGGGAACCACACCTTGTAGTCATTTATGAAAGACATGTCACATAAGGGATAATGAGGTGATATGAAGATGTCAACAAACTATGGCTATACAACTCTGTATGTAATCTGTAAGGTATGCCATGATAGGGCGCCCTCACACATCAGCCAACCTCCATCTAATACATAGTACCTCAGGAGCAAGGCGAATGAGGGCTGAGGGACATGATGTATCTTACAGTCTAAGCTATATGTTACTGAAGTTCATTCAATCTAAAACGAAGCTGGCAAAATGTTTTGACGAGTTAAGAAAGCCACAGTGTTTGCTGTTGAAAACTTGGAAGTGATGTTTATTTTCATTATAAGCCAACTAGTAGTCAACTATCAATACTCAGTAGTACTCGACTGCTCTCTTCTGGTCTGACAGCTGTTTCTGAACAGCACTCCTAGTGGCTAATCTATACAACCTTTTGTTTTTCTTATAACCAAAATATGTCATAGTACTAGTCATAGTATATAGGAACTGTGTATGCTGGCTTGATAAACATATATAAATATATTATATTACAAATAAACATTCCAAACCATGTACACATTAATCTACAAAAGTAAAATTGAGGGATTCTGATAGAGTTTGATCATTAGGTGATCATGTATACTTCAACAAGTACAAGATATATGGGAAGTATCAGATACTTTCATTGCACTGTGAGTTGATGCAATCAACTTTTGTTGAGAATTTTACAAAGTTAATGAAATTATTTGAATAAGTACAAGAAGAAATAAAGATGACATCAAAATAATGGAGAGAAAAAAATGATAGTATTAGCTACAGCTGTAATTGGATGTAAGGGTTGAATTTTGTTGCTCTATGTCTGACCAGGATCTCTTTTCCTCCCACTATGTCTGTTTTTTTCTATAGCATAATCACTTTGTTATTCAACAGGTATTTCATTCATGTATAAATCTAAATGTGTTCAAATTATTCTCAATTGTTTTTTTGTGTAATTGCTAAATTATTGGAGTATAAAGTTGAAGGGATGACATCTGTAACTTTCAATATGGCTGGCTGACTGATGTCACATTTTTTAGGCATCTGCCAAAAAAACCATGGTGCCATATTTAGTCCAAGTTGAACCTGTTTGAACAAGACTTTTACCCTGGTCATTCTACGTCAATACAAAGACGCGTCTCTATCATTCACACAACAATGGTCAAAATATTCAAAGTTGCCATTACTCTTCTCTCTCAATTTTTCATATATCATGCATGCATAATTATAATTATATTTTTTCTCTAAAATTTTTCTATATTCAACCAAAAAATGGGTTTTACCACTTTTCATCTTTGACTTGTAATGACAAAGCCCTGTGTATAATAAGTATTTTGCTCAGCTGAACAAAAATATAAGACAAATATTTGGGAATAGTGTCTACTGTTCTGTTCAGTATATCTATTGTATCAACGAAATGAAACATCTTAGTATGTCATATTTCGTTATACAAAATAATATATAGAGAAATTTTACTGATCGTCTAAATGTTTCAATTGAAATTGTCACTGTCTTCTCGAGAAAAATAACTGAATATCAAATTTCTTCAGGAAAGTTCAGTGTTTGCCATCAATTTGAGACAAGTAGATCAGTATTCAAAGTTAGCTGAAGACTACTACATTGACAGCTTGTGATTAATTCTACGAGAGTAAAATTGGTGAGATTTTTGTCTGACTTCAAAATACAACACTGCCATGTGTATCATAATGCAGTGCCAGAGAATTTACATCAGTTGCCATGGATACAGATAAGGCTACAGATTTTATCCCTTCTAGGCATGACTTGTTACAATTAAATTTACATATTACTTTGTAAACCCATGTATTTATATTTAAATTTTACTCGTACACCATTCAAATTTCTTTTACAGTAGTGTAAAAGTGATTGTGTTATGCTGCCCTCTTGGCTGCTAAGTGTAATGCTTTTGTTTTTATTTGTAATGCGTGAGGGTCCACTTGTACATGTACCTATATTATGTGTGTGATATATTTTGCATACATTTACCTCAGGTTTTAATCAAAGCATTAAGCCATTTTCAAAAATAGATGTTAAATTTTTGTTGATAAAAAATTCATAATGAAATCATTTATTTTGTATGTTAGATACAATAGAAGCGATATACACGATGTCAATTTTTGTGTCATTCTCCACAGGTAAAGTTTCATCCCACCAATTCTGATGCACTTGCCACTGGTTCTACAGATGGTCTAGTGTGTGTATTTGATATCAGTCAAAGAAGCGAAGAAGATGCTCTCGTTACAACACTGAATTCAGAGTCATCAGTCGTAAGTCTAGTAGAATGCCATCCTCACTTCAAACCAAACTCCTACTTCTAAACAGCACCATCAGTGGCCAAACAGTACAATCTTTTGTTTTTTCAATAATTGGAATATAGCATATTACATTCTTTGCTACAAGGGTTCTATGTGTTGTTCACATTCAAGTTTATGTTTGTATTTGATATTTCCTTGCTGTTTGAAAAGTAGCTGTAACCTTCAATTTCCGATTTAAAAAGTCATTTCATTCTGTTGAAAATAAACAAAATTCCAGATAATGTTGACATGTAAATGATGTATCATTTTGTTGACAGAGTCGACTAGACTGGTGTGGTGCTAACAATGAATACCTGTATTGTTTAACACACTCAGAAGAAGTTATGATATGGGATGCAGTGGAGGTAAGAACTGTGTGTTTGTTTGTTCATTAGTGTGGAGTGGTGGGTGGGTGAGTGAATGAATGGATTGATCAAAGGATGGATGAATGAAGGAATAGATGGATGGATCTCGTTGTCTCTGTTTTGTTGCTGTGGGAACAAATTGCTCATTTTTTATTTAGTTCTGTTCTAAAATGAAACATCACACAGCAGACTTATGTGAAACATTCTGTGTAATTATGGTGAAGAAGTTTGTGCCCCATTTACACATAGGCACTACCTCCTATCACAAGCAGTGGGACAGGAAGTGCTACAGTTATGTAAACTCATCACACAGAACAAGTAGAGAGTTGTTTCAGGAGACATCTTGGTTGGTATTCCAAATCAGTATGTACACTGACGCCAAAACATTATTACTCTGATCTGACCTGGGATAGAAGTTTTTACCATAGTACTTGTGTATTGGGGTTTATAATGCTGTGAAACTGGTACAGAGAAGTTCATTGCATCAATTTCGTATCATGTATATTTTGTGGTATAATTGTTGTTAACTCTAACTATCAAAGTACACTCGTTTGTATTTTGCAGTCAACCAGGATTACAAAGTTTGATAACGTTAAACAAAATTTAGCTGTAAGTATATTTGTATAAATGTAAAGCGATTCAGAAGGTATTGAAATCAGAACAAAGAGCGCCCTCTAGAGTCTAAAACAAATTTCATTTTTTCTTTATGTTGAAAACTGTCCCGAGAAGTACTATAGCTTGCAGAATGCCATTCTAGAATCTCTTGCTTCACACAATTCATAAATTGAATACGTAGCTGGTGTTTTCGGATTTCAATTTTGTCTTTTATAAACTTGTATAAGCAATCCTTTTGAGATGTGATAATTAGCTTTAAAATTGTCTGTAGAAAGTAAGCCAAGCACTAGTAGACAGTGAAATGTTGTCACATTAGAACAAAAATTGTGACATTTTGATTCTTTTTAACACTGTTCAATGTATTACTGTTTTAACACAACTTACTTATTTGTTTACCGTTGTTTTTTCAGGAGAGGGGAGTAGAAATTGAGTATTTAGTAGACTGTTTTTACCATTCAGGATTAAAGACGTTAGTAGTATTAGCCGGTACTAGTGGGTAAGTAATAGTTACTTTGTTAGTTAGTACTGGTTAGTGATAGTAGTATATCCAATTCTGGTGGATTAGTAACTGTTACTTTGTTAGTTCTAGTTAGTGAATCACAGTTACTGTTAAAGTTTTAAAGATGTCAGTAGTATTAGTTGGTACTGGTTGGTAAGTAATAGTTACTTTGTCAGTTAAGATTAGTTAGTCAATAATTGTAACTATTTAGGTTAAAGACATTGGTAGTATTAGCCAGTGCTAGTGGGTAAGTACTAGGTATTTGCTAGGTAGTACTAGTAAGTCAGTAATTGTAACTATTTAGGTTATTGACATAAGTAGTAGTATTGGGGACTGTTAGTGGGTAAGTTGATACTTTCCAAGGCCCATTCTACCTTAAGTAAACAATACTGTGATTTCCAGCACTAGTTACTTTACCAAAAGGTTACCAATGGTTACCAATGGTTAATATGTACATGTTACTCTGATAGTTAGGTTAGTTGACAACTACTGTGGAGGAAGTTATTTTTTACTATTTTTAGTAATATTTTTGTTTTGCTAATAATACCCCCAGTGAAGAAACAACAACATTGTACAAATATTTTGGTGTATCACAAACCAGTGAAAGTAGAACCGCTATGACTAATAACAAAAGTCGGCGAAATTCAAATCCTTTGAAAATTTGAGATTGATTAATACTTCAATACATGCATATGTATAGCTACTAGAGTTCATAAACAGAGTTTGAGATCAGTTACGGAAATTTGGCGTCAAGTTACGTCTCCAAGGCCAAAAATAGAGCTGTAGTTATCGTTGTGAGTGTCAAACTTTAGATGGCTCTGAGAGAATATGAAGTGTTTTCGTTTGAAGTATGGTTTCAGCTTTTGACTAGGATATTTATTAGCTTTCATTCTGTACCACTATCTGATATCATTCTCGGAGTTGAGTTGAAACTGTAGACAAATTTCAAGTACTTCTACTTGACGACGTATTGCCTGCAGTAAATTTATAGCATGACTCTGCAGAAATACGCATATCACTTCTTTTTTTTCAATTGTGAATTTTTGTGCAAATTTTTCAGAACTTTCCTTTTTCTGTACATCAAGGACTGTCACTTGACTACATACTTGTGTACATTAAACCTATAACTGTGCTGTGACATCACAGAAATACATATACTGCAAAATGCTATATTTTCAAGGGGTTAAATTTTGACTCCAAACAGAAATTATCCTACTTTGGACCTAATTTTCGCAGATTTTATAGGTAGTATGCATGATATATCTGTGAATAAACAGTATTTTCAAGAGATTTTACTTAGCAGAAAACCACACCAATGAAAAAAATGAAAGTGTAGTAGTTCATAGTATCAGTTTTTTGTCAAATAGGAGATGGTGATTTGTGCAACTTTTTGTGTATTTTGTTTGACATTTTGATCAAACTGAAATGTGAATGATGAAAACTACTCCTAATTTTTGAATTATTGTTATTATCAAATTCATATTTTAAAAAGTTGTTATACCATATGTAAATGTAATTACAGAAATTCCATTGAAATGTACTGTTCAGAATTATGCACATAATCATTCTTTTTCTGACTGATAGCAGGGAGATAAGGTGAGGCTAGCAATATCTAATTTTGACAATGTGTGGTTAGCTAATATTGTAAACCTGCATATTTTGATCAATTTAATTGTTATTTTTTACAGCGGTAATCTTCGACTTTTAACAGTAGGAAAGGAAATCCTACACCCAGTCGGCACACTTAATGGCGGCCATGGGTCTGTGGTCAGATGTTTGCAGTGGGACAACACAGTAAGTAGTCACTCAGTTTGGAGTTTACTTGGCAAAAAGTGTCATTGATAATGATGCATGAATATTTCATACTTGCAATTATCTATGCAAATAATGTCACAAATATGCAAATTAAGTTGTGTTAGGTGTAGAAATTAGGTCAGGTGGATTTTGGAAATTGATACCTGGTATCTTATTTTCATGAAATTTTAAAATGCAGCTTTTATCGCAGGAGAAAATTATACAACAACAACAAAAAAAATCCCCAAATCCATATCTCATTGTGAATTTGGAATGCAGTGTATTTGGTATAGTGTGCAAGGACATAATAGTGAGACCTGTAGTGTGAAATCAACACATTTGTTGATAAACACAACAAATATATTTCCAAACCATAACACAGGCACATGTCTCTAGTTCCACGATACTGTTGTGCACTTTACCAAATGGAACATTTCAGCCATATCACAAATGGAAAATATAATGTTCATGGTTCCAAGCATCAAATAGGACATTGAAATATAGGTACTTTGCAACAGTACATTTTTGATGATTTCTATGTTTTCAGGGGACCATTATCATGCAATAGTGTTAATTACGCCATGTTAATGTCTCCAAATCTACAGTTTCAAAGTGACTAATTTTTCACTTTCCTATATTACAAAATAAAATGTTTAATCTCCCAGACTGACTACTTATAACTTTAAGGTGAATTACTTTATAACATTTGATGTACCTTTAGTCTTACGTCTCAACAAAAAAATTACTATGACATTTAAAATGGCTTAAGTTTTAATACCAGGAGTTGTGTACTAATGTAAATAGTATCAACATTTCATCATGACATGTACATCTATGAATGTTCTCATTTTGACCGACATTTTTTTGTCGATAACACAGACGGAAAGTCTGCTAACAGGAGGAGAAGATGGAATGCTGTGTTTATGGACCAAAGACGGTAAAATGGAAGAATTATCCAAAGAGAGACCGAGGAGAGAATGTAGGAAGGTACAAAAAACATTGTATTCTGTGTCAGAATTCTTCATCTCTTGGTGTAATGTTATGTCTGTTCTCTAGTAATAGTATAACACTCATATTTAGGTCAAAGCCAACTCTTATCATATATGTTTATAAGTCAATAAGCACTTCTGTCTACTGACCCACTGTACAATCTCGAAAAAAGTCAAGATAACATCAAGGGTCAAAGGTCAAAGGCATAACACATACGTAGTGTAAAACATAATTTTAGGAATTCAAAGAGTAAAATGCAAAAGTTAACAATAGGAAAATGATGTACTTATTCCATGTCTTGTAGAAAGAATGCTCCTTTTTCAAAAGCATAAAATAAAATATTTCTTATAACAGTAGGATTTCAATTGTTCATAAACCTCAAAAAATTTATAATCCGATAGTGGATTTTCTTTATATATCATGGAGTTCTTCATAAAGAGGACAAACAAATAAAAAGTGTTTCTCATCTTCGATATTATCTCAACTCTTGTCAGAGTATACTGACCCTGTGACAATACACAAATTCAACCGTAGTAGCTAAAACTTTTGACAGTATTGATAGAACTATGGAATACGATGACAGAAATCCCATGATGCCAGAGTACAAGTGTGGTGTACTTGGGGTATTTGCATGAGTGCTTGACATGTTCTTCGTGGTTGTACTTTCATGAGCATATGGATTGACAGTACAAAGACAGCAAGCATGAATGCAATGAACCTGATTACCCACACTGGTATTTGCTTGAAGTTGTGATGCGGTTCTGTTATTATATTACATATTTTTTTTATCCAAAATGGCAAATAACACAACAAAATGTGACAGCTCTGTGATCTCAGCTACTCATTAGTGCCACACCACTGTCACTCTCACCTCATCTTAACTTGATAAGCGACAGAATTCCCTAATAAAGTCTTGAGAATTTATGACTTGTCACATCAAAATTGTAAAGTCTGTCTGCCTGTCAATTAATGCAATTATGTCAGTGCAATGAAATGCAACAGGTCTGATCTCAGTTACTCATTAGCTCCACAGTATCCTGTCACCTTCCTTTCTTGTTAAAGTGATGATTTCCCCTGTAAAGTCTTGCAAATTTATGGCATGTCACGTCAAACTTTTAAAATCTGTCTGTCTTTCTGTCTGTCTCTCTCTCTCTAACAGTAACACATCAAAATGTGACAGCTCTGTGATCTCAGCTACTCATTAGCACCACACCACTGTCACTTTCACCTCATCTTAACTTGATAAGTGGCAGTATTCCCAAATACAGTCTTGAGAATTTATGGCTTGTCACGTCAAACTTTTACAGTCTGTCTGTCTATCAGTCCGTCTGTCTGTCTATCTCTCTAACGCATGAAATGTGACAGCTCTGTGATCTGAGCTACTCATTAGCACCACACCACTGTCACTTTCACCTCATCTTAACTTGATAAGTGACGGAATTCCCAAGAAAAAAAAGTCTTACAGGATTATGTAATAAAAGAGAAAAGATGATTTAATTGTGTGGAGATAGTACATTTAACGATTATTGGTGAACACTGAAATGAACAAGGATGGTGAAAAGTACAAAGAAGGGCTTTGAATGCAAACCCCTCTATTGTTCTACACACTTGTTTTACATAATCCTTGGAACTGATAATCTGCAGACAAGAAAGTGTTCTTTGTTCTCGCCAAGAGGATTAGCAACATACAATGGTACTAGCTGGTGATTATTGAACACTACATAGCTGACAAAAGTAACTGACAGAGAGGGACTTACTAGTATTTCCTTTCGATAGTCGGTCATCTCCAACCGTTTGTAGATTCTATCGCCCTCCCCCCAAAAGACAGCCACCCCCTGGCTTCCTGATGAGATATCTAGAGACCCATTTCTAAGTATTCACCTCGTGTCAATTTTGGAATTGTTTTCAACAATGAAAGTGAACTTCGTGTGTTGGTTTAATAGTGTCAATAAAGTATAGAGCACTCAGAGAGCAATGACTTATAAGGGTGGCTGTATTTGAATACATACTAAAGCCCAAAGTAGAGATTACCGTATGCACACCATGCATGATAGAACCAGACTCATTTGTGAAAATTTATGGCATTTCTGGGTCTTATTTCCTGCTTTGTGTAATCAGGGGATTAGTTTTAATATGCCAAAATTGCCAAGGATTTTACAGACAAAAAAAAAAGATATTTAAATACAAAAGCAAAAAAAAAAGTTGACATAGTTTTCAAGATTGAGATGCTTGTCTTTGCAAGGTTTGTTTATTTTTGTGGACCAGAGTCGTGTTGGATATCGCACCATGTAAATATAGCAACATGAGTCAGCATTTGTTTCAGAAGACATAAACAGTTTGTTCTCAGGGATGTAATTTTGCAAAAGTTTTCTAGTTTTCTTGGAACTTGTAATAAAGAAAACAATGTTAAAAAAGAAAGAATTTTTGTCGCGATAGCACTCAGAGTTGTCAACATCGTCCCCTGTAAAGCATCAAATGTGTTCTTAAATATTACAAGTATCCAACCTTTTCTTAGTAGCCTATACCTGTAGTCTTGGTAGAACTAAATACTACTACACTATTTCAGCTATCCTAACAGACATTTTGATTTTTTTGATTTTTTTTGTAAATTCAAACTACAACTGTAAGCCAACAGTGCAAATCTTGTGATGGGTTAAGTTTGGCAATAGTCATCCAGTTCCATGCAAGATGTATTGTGTGAGATTACATCGCTTATATTGTTACATTGAGATTTAGTTTTGTTTTTGTCTTTAGTACGTTTGAAATAACATTTTCATCATGAAATGGTGGAAAGACAGGTCGACCTCTTTAATTATGGGTGATTTTATAGAACAAAGACTGAACGCCATGCCATCAATAACAACGATTTTACTGCTAAACCCAGGGTACGGTCAGGTGACAACCTCTCCTCCCCCCCCCCCCCCCCTGAGTAGCACACATACATGTAACATCCCACTCCACCCCACAATTTATTTGGGCAGTAGTGATATTCACGCAAAACTTGGAAGGTATTGAAAACAAATGGCAATTGCATTAGAATGATAACAGTAGTAGTTTGTATGTAGCACTTTAACCCTGACATGGACCCATAGTGGCACAGGAATCCTGTAGTCTACCTTGACTCCCCTGGCATTGCACCTTCTTGAAGCTCATAGCATTGAAAAACATCCCTCCCGTAGCAACCATAGTCCTACCAGGACTTCTGAACAGTTTCTTCTGAACAGACAATGTTTCGATTGAGAGATTCAAAGTTGGCATTCTAGTCAGAACTATTAGATATCCTTCGACTTGAGTTTTCTTGAGTCACACAGTGTGTGTGTGTGTGTGTGTGTGTGTGTGTGTGTGTGTGAGTGTGTATGTGCGCGCACGTGTGTGTGTGTGTGTGTGTGTGTGTGTGTGTGTGTATAAATATATATAAGGCATGTACACATTGATAAATCTTTCAGTACTGCAAAGTTTTTTATACAATACAAATTCATTTGTTGTCATAGAAACCATTGGATCTCTTTTCTATATCACAAATGCAAAGTGGTCAAACTTGAGCTTGACATTGTCAAAATCAATTTTTGTGTGAAGAAATTAAGTACATAGGAGAGACATTGAAAGATGACTGTATATCTACTAGCCTATACTTTACCAAACATAAGCCATAATGCAAACTACTGCCTTGTCGCCATGGTAGCATTGTATGTTGGCTTGCTACCATGGTAACTGTCATAAATGCCAATTACAATAAGTTTATTACTCACATTCTTATTGATAGTGTATTGTTCTTTGAATGATTTATTACAAATTGGGGCAGTGTCCTCTTAATTAAGTTTAGAAGTGCGTCAACCAATTAATGTGGGCAATTTCAATTAATTTGTAGTCCATTAAGTGAATTGAAAATAAACAAGTACTCAATCATACATAACATGATTATAATTATAAATTAAAATGTCACAATGGAGACTCCTTCATCAGAATTGATGTTGAATAAATTAACAATACATCATACCGATCCAAAAAGAAACTTGTTTTGGTGTTGCTTAGTTTAACATGTGATAGTGTGGGTGTATGGTAATGTTCATTTCAGTGTTGGATCATGTTCATTTCGTACTGCTGTAGTGTTCATTTCAAACTATGCATTATATTTGGATGGATTCTGGAAATAGTCAAATAGCTGGAGGCTATATACCCTAATATGAACACTCTGTATAAGACTTGTCTTCGAAGCCAGTCAACCATCAAATAAATTCTTTCACTTTCCAATTATAGATCCATTTAATTTCCTACTCATAAAGTGTCACGTTTCAACTTTTTAATCGTTCTAGATTGATTACCGTGAATGGCTCTGAGTAAGAAAAACATTTTAGGCCGTTGATGAATGAGCACTTGTTTTGTTTTTCTTGTAAAAATTCTTCGCATAAAAAATTATGATGCCATTCATCACTAATATGTAGGCTTGTATAGATTAAAGTGGAAAATACTCGTCCGGTGTCTAAACTCGGACAAAAGTCTAAATGTTACTAAACTTAGCTATGACTGCCATGTGTATAATGCCATTCATCACTAAGATATGCTTGTATGGATTAAAGTGGAAAACACTGGTCGGTGTCTAAACTCATACAAAAGTCTATGTTACTAAACTTAGCTATGACTGCCATGTGTTCTTGAAGATGTATTTCAACCAAGAATGTTTTGGTATCCAAACTTTACCATGGCAGCCATATTTGTGTTGTAAACATATATTTCCACAGTCCCCTTATCACTTATAGATGGACTGTGCATCAACAAAGTAAACCCAACTCAATATTGGGTGCCATAAATATGTTCTACAATGTATTTGTGTCTATCAGAGTGTCTATGAGTGTCCTTAAAATAACTGCGGAGTGGTTAGCATAGATATTGCATTTTCTACCCAGTAGGTGCAGGTAACACTACTTCATGGTGGCTGCCATTTATGTATTTTTATACAAGAGATGTTTCCACCTGTTTGTAACCCAGAGACTTGTCTTGCTCATTTACTAAATGTTCGTAAACAAACCAAGACAAGTCTCAAGGTAGTCTGTGACTAAATCTAAAGATATCCTTCACCACAAATTCAGAGCCATGGATAGCGTCTAGACTCAAGTCTCGAGGGTACAGACCTGTTTGGTGACTTTGGCAATAACCGTTATTTACCAGTTCTACAACCTAGATATGATGTAGTATTATACATTGCCAACTGGTGGTGCTTCATCACTATCAGGAATAGATTTCACTGAATTCTCAATATTGCAAGCACTTCTGAGCTAGCCCATTCCTTAACATGCAACACAAGTTACCAAAATCATTATGAGTAACTAAAGTGGCCAGGGTACAAGATTCTGTATACATAGCCCAAAGACTTGATATATGTATGAACTAAACAGTATTATACAACACACAAGCCAAGTAGAACATGTTCAAACAAAATATATAGGCTTTATACCCTGGTCATTCTACATCATAGCAATGCACGTCTACATCACTGGTTATGTGGTACTCAAAATATGAGCCAAAAATTTCAAAGTTAAAAATCGTCAAGGATTTTGTGCATGTGCTAGTATAATGACATTTGTCTCCAATATTTGTTTTCACTCAGCTGCAAAATACTCCTGACCCTAAGAGTTTTGTAATTTCTCTATTTTGACTCTAAGTGACCAGGCCCTTTAGATGATTCATATTTTCCTTTTCTGAATGAGGAAAATACATTCAATTTTGCTGAATAATTTCGAATTGTCAGGCCTCATACTATCAAAATTTCTGGGTCTGAAGGATTCTGTTGTGCCATGCCATGAAACAACTTTATTGAATTAGAAAGTAAGATTTATTCAGGGTTCTGGCAAGTTCTGAGATTTGAACAAATGACAGTGTACGTGTGATGTGTGCTGATGTAAATGTCAATGAACTGTTCAAAACAGCTCAAACATTAGAAACAAAACCAAATAAACTTTAGTCAGATATAATTTCCAATTGACACTAAAATATCAATACATGTATTTTCCAAATGACGAATAATCAAAAAATCCTGTAAAAGAAAACATCCACTTGTAGCAAATGTCCAGTCAAACCTGTGTTGTTAGAGTGAGTAACTTCCTGCTCTTACAAAGAACTTCCACACTTTGTCACCAATCAAGTAGTTGGAGTAAATTGCTGGCAATAATGTCCATTTCTTGTTCAGTGAAAAAAACTTTAAGTTTGTTTTCCTGTTTACTTTCAATGTAAGTAAATAACTACTTTGTCAGTAACAAAGACGGTGGTTGATGACTAACTATAAAACAGACTGCCTTCTATGACTGACATTGTTGTAAATATAGGTAGACAAGTGTATTCAAATCCGTGGACACATGGACACTTAAAATGTGGTCCTTGTCAAAACTAGGATTGATAGATACTTAGACACAAAAAATGACTAAGTGTAAAGAAACTTAAGCCGTTTTTTGAACTCATTTTACTACAAACATATGAAGACCTTGGCACACTAGTATAGCAAATTGTATTATGTATGTATGCACACTTTGTTGAATGTGTGGGATTGAGATGATGGAACCTTCAATAGTGGTACACACACACTAAGAAAGTTTGCTCAGGTGGGTTTCCACTTTGTAAAACACTGATTAGATATGATTGCTTTCATGTATGCCCTTGATGAAGGTCAAAACTTAGTCTTCATTGATAGGACAGTTAATGACATTATTTGAGTTTCCTTGAATTTTTAGGAGATGTATACTGAAATTATGACATTGCGTCATTTATATATTGTGTTTAAAGGCCCTTTTCACATTAGGATTTACATGTGAAAACCAAATTTCTGATAGCCTTGAATCGAGATGAGTAGGATTTTGAATTTTGATTTTCCTATCTTTCATGGGGAAATCATGAATTCAAAACCACCATCTAAATGGATTAGAGATACTTGGGCCAGCGCTGAAGAATAACCTCATTAAGATAACCGCGATGACCAAGGATTGAAATATGGCTCTTTAAATATCGGCTGTGAGTTCTGGCAATAGAGAAGTGTTTAAAGTATGCATTTAGTAAATAGAATACTGTACAACTAGAAACCTGTTTGTGTGCAGCAAAGCCCCCCCCCCCCCCCCTGATAAAATAAACAAAAATAAATAAATAGATAGATAGATAAATAAATAAATAAATAAATAAGATGAACAACAACAAAAACCAGAAATTGGCTTATGCCCCTTTCATTTACAAGTTTTACCGCAGTTAGTGTTTTAATTAGTGTTTGTGCCATAGGGTACAAGGTATACTCAGTCTACCAAGTTTACATAGCCAATGACTGCATTTCAAATTAGCTAGGTTGTCCTAGGAATTTACTCAAGGGTTACAAAGTTATGATCTAGTGAATTTGCCAGCTATTTGTGGCTAATTATTTTGTTTTGAGAAAGTAATGATAACATGACTTTATTTGGTCATAGGTTGTAGTGTTCATTGCATTATACTTCATTCATACTGATAATGTGAATGACAACTTGAAGACACCTACCCAGACCTTCAGTGTCCCTGACAGTGAGATCTCTTAAAAAATCCTTAGGACATGGATATTGCCATGTCCAGGATCAGTCATGAATTTTCAGTTCCTACGTGAAGTGAAACATTTGTAATTTTTGATGAAATTTTTGAACTTTTTCAGGGTTTTTTTTTTTCAGAATGATAACCTCCATGGCAACAACTAGATCTTTCTTTTGATTCTAAAATTCAATGATTTACAGTGGGTTTTATTTTTATTGTAAACTTGTAAGACAAAATGTCCAGAAAAGTTTTTAAAAACTGACGTGTCAGGATTCAGACTTTTGAAATTGTGTGGCCAGTGTACAATAATTGAACTAGCAAGGTACCAGTTACTTTTCAAGCTGACCTGGTTCAAGTTGATGATTTTTCTGGTGTATTGTGTTTATGGTTGACCGACTTATCCATCGATGGGCGACAAATTCTTTTTTTCAACTTCAGTCATCCATATTTCTTTGCCTTTGGTATGTCGATATGACACGGCTGTCAAATTTCACATCATTACAAAGCTACACCATACTACTTAAGAAATATAATAATCTCGGTGATAAAATTTGAAGCACCTGAGTTATTGTGTGCGACAATAACCAGTGTTATAGCACACAATAGATGCACAAAGAGAGAGTGTCAAATGTTTGTGTGGTAATTACGGGGAAACATTTAGATTTGACCGAGAACAAAGCCAAGCTTGCCTGCAGGTTCTTTCTATGACTTCCTTCCAATTGTAAAGCCTCAATGCCTGTGTTTTGTGCCATAAAAACCCTGTAGATTGTCTGTTGACTTACGTAACATTCATCTCATTTCTTTTGTTTTCATCCTCCTTTTTTTTCTCATTTACTTAATACTTACAGAATCATGCTGATAAAGTTCAGAAGAAAATGCAAAGAATGAAGTTACATCATGCTACCAAACCTTATCAAAAACTCGACAACAGCGGGGCGGTCGCTGACAAAACGTAAGACCGCCCAGTACCTGTACGGCAGCTAAACATCCACCATCAAGGCGAAGAGAGATATAAAATCCAGTGATATTTATTAAAAGAGCTGTCCACCCAAGGCTATGAATTAAAACTTACAAACCGGCTTTTCAAACTTAGTTAATACACTCACAAGGTTATTAATCACTGTGTATACTTTTTTCACTCGACATTCAGTTTTGTCATTTTGAAAAGTAATCGGTGTAAATTGTGAATAATATGTACATGAAACTGAAATATTCAAATTTCAGGAGTACTTCTGGTTTATAATTGCTCTCAGAGGATATACATGATAGATATAGGAAGTAAGTCTTTGTATTTTATTTTAAAGTAGAAATGCGCCTTGGGATCAATTCCCACTAAAAATCAAAGTTCGTAAAATCTCTCCAATCTTTGCCTTATGAAAGCTTGTACCTCGGTTAAAATACAAGTAGTGGAAACAAGTTGGGAGTTCACCAATGTGTTTTCAAAAAAATTAAAAAAACAACAATTTTTTGTTTCTACAGTGTTAACATAGTAATCAGCAGCCATATTGGATTCTAAAATGACTTTACATTGCTACCTTTGTGATCTATTTTCAAAAATATGTACGGTGACCCCTGATTTTCTTTCTTGATTTGAACTGAGTTTTCTTGAACAAGGTAACTGCAGATGGTTAAAACTTGGATTCCCTGGGTGCATACTACATTAGGTGTGAAGGAAGATCTCAATTATTGCATACATATACTACTTATGATATAGCATGACTTTTTATGGTAACTTAGGCAAAAAAAAATTGTGCTGTTTCGATAATGCCCAATTTCAAAATATGGTGGGTAGGTAGGATTTTTGTTTAAAATCAGCACTTTCTGTTTGCTACTCTGTATTCCGCCATGTTGTTTTGATCATACCAGGCAATGACATCTTTAAATCTCATTATTTCTCTCATGACTTTTCAAAAAAAAATTAATTTTGATAAATTTTTCAAATTACCTAAAAAAATGTTTAGGGTCGGCAGTAAAAAAAAATGGATTGGGTGGGGTTACCGGAACCAAACAATTGGGTTTTTTTTGGCCTTACCACTAAGAACATTGTTACTGTTGTGTATTATAACTTTAATATTTAAAAATCCAGCAACGTCACTGTCCTATGTCACATACATGTAGGTGGAATAATTAACTCTTGAAAAATTATTTCCTTATCACTTCAATCAATATTTAATGAAATGCTATCAATACAATGTATTTAAAATGCAACAGATAATCTTTAACAATATGAACATCATTCCATGAAAAATCTATTTCTGTGTCTCACTCACAACAGACAGTGAGGGCTCGTATAATATATATGTATATATGGCTATACAAAAGCATAGTGTAGCATCAGCTTCTGGCTTGGTACCCCTGCCCTGGTATGTACCTTCAACTTGTGTCTCAGAAATGTGTTCAAATTAATAGATGGATAAAAAAAAATTTTGGTATGAAGCTAGTGTAGTTACTTAAACCAGTATTGACGCTGTGATATCCATGTCTACAGCACAATATTCATAGATGGATATTTGACCATTGTGATATCCATGTCTACAACATAATATTCATAGATGGATATTTGACCATTGTGATATCCATGTCTACAGCACAATATTCATAGATGGATATTTGACCATTGTGATATCCATGTCAACAACACAATATTCACAGATGGATATCTGACCATTGTGATATCCATGTCTACAGCACAATATTCATAGATGGATATTTGACCATTGTGATATCCATGTCTACAACACAATATTCATAGATGGATATTTGATCTTTGTGATATCCATGCCTACAACACAATATTCATATTAGGATATATAAACCTTTGTGATATCCATATATGATATTCACATATATGACATATATATCCATTCATGAATATTGTGCAGTAGGCATATATATCACAAAGGTCAAATATTCATCTATGAATATTGTGTTGTAATCATTGATGTCACAGAGGTCAAATGTCCATCTATGAATATTGAGTTCTTGACATGGATATCACAAAAGGTCAAATATTCACTGATGAATATTGTGCAATAGACATGGATATCACAAAGGTCAATATGAATGGATATTTGACCAGTATATCAAAGGTCAATATGAATGGATATTTGACCAGTATATCAACTCAAAGTATTATATTTCTATTTCTCATCATATATGACATTGAATAATATTGTATTTGTCATGTGACGTTTGAATCTGAATACTCTTTCAAGTTTAAATTGAGACACTTGATCCAAGTTAATAAAACTTTGTATATAATGATAGTCTGACTACTTTATACTTTTACTATCATTTCTTGTTGTACTTTCAAAGAAGTTCTGCTTTACTTATAATAAAAAGCTGAGATTGAAGTAGTTAAGTGATGTTGTATGTTGGTAGTGTATCACATGATGTTGTATGTGTACTAGAGTATCACGTGATGTTGTAAACATGGTAGTGTGGTAGCATACTAGTATCATGTAATGCTGTATGTGTGCTAGCATATCATGTAATGCTGTATGTTTGGTAGTGTATCATGTGATGTATGTTTGGTAGAGTAGTATGTTAGTAGCGTTTGTATGTGGAGAATAGTATTCATAACTCAGTCATGTTTTACATTCCATTTGGTTCATTTATGAAGTTGTATCAAAAACTATGATCTTATAATTAATTTCTTTGTCCTCAGTATTAAACTCAGTCTTGTAATTTAGCTGTGTTATGTTTTAACACACTCATGCTCTTTAACACAATTTTATATTACTTAACATTCAGATATGTTATGTAGCACAGTCGTGTTGTATTCTGATGTTATGTTGCACATATGCTACTTAGCATTCTGATGTTATGTTGCAGTCATGTTGCATTCTGATGTTATGTGGCAGTTATGTTACTTGCATTCAGATATTTTATGTTGCACATAGTCATGTTCTTAGCATTCAGATATGTTATGTTGCACATACTTATGATACTAAGTATTCAGATATGTTATGTTGCACATAATCATGTTACTTTGCATTCAGATATGTTATGTCACACATAATTATGTTTATCATTCAGATATGTTATGTTGCACATAGTCATGTTCTTAGCATTCAGATGTTATGTCGCAGTCATGTTACTTAGCATTCAGATATGTTGCACATAGTTATGTTACTTAGCATTCAGGTATGTTATGTTGCACATAGCTATATTACTTAGCATTCAGATGTGTTATGTAGCACAGTCATGTTACTCTGTATTCATGTTGCATAACATTCAGACAGTGTTAGTTAGCTTTCAGTCATTAGACACTAAGATTTCAATCATGCTTAAGTGTTCATAGTTATGTTTACATGGTTATGTTGTGCAGTCATGTTTTGTATTCAGACTTTAAGACATAGACGTCTAGCATCGTCACATGTGTTATCAAGTTTGCATATTCCCAGTGGACTGACTGACTGGGAAACTCGGAAGTTTGGTGTGATATTAGAGATATGGGTTAGCCCTATCATTTTGTTCCCAGATTGACTGGTAGCTGTAAATAGGGTGGATAGGGAGAGGTCTAGCATACATGTGTGTATGTAGAGAGAGACCAGAAGAAGGAGAGAACATTGTCAATTTGTATGATAGATGGATTTTAAATCAAGTGTCAAACTTTTGTCAGAATTAATAACATTGTAGAAGGAGACAGTAGTCATAGAAGTAGGAGGGAAAGGTAGGACAGTATAGCTAGATGGATTTGAAAGAAATGTCATGTGACTTGACGTCTTTGGTAAACTTATGCAACTTTTTTGTGACCATTTTCTACACTTGTATAATAAGAATACTTGTATAATGTTATTTTCAATGGTTCACCATATCACAATAGTAAACCTCACAAACAAACGGTGTAAGCAAATCACATTTCCTGACAACGTACTTCACAAACAAACGATGAAAACAAATCACATTTCATGATAACATACCTCATTTCAAGTCACAGTGTAGAGGATTTAGCATCAGAAAATGGCAGCATCTCAGAGTTATTGTTTCAAAGTGGGGTGGGGGGGGGGTTACTAAAAGTTCTACATAATGTCTAGATGTTCAAAATGTATCCTGCAAAAGGTGGAAGAATTTATCAAGTAGAGAGTTCATTTTTATTGTTATCTTGAGTATCAGACCTGTATTTCTGGATAGAAAAGATTCACTATTCTTAATTTGGCCATATAGATGAGAAATTTTTTTCGATTCTCAAATAATAAATCAACTTTACTGTGTTTTTTTCTACTTGATAAAACAATATGAAACAGTATGACACAAGTCCAAGTTTGTAACTCAATAAATTGCTAAAAACTAAAATATGTATAAAAAAAAAAAAAAAAAAAGTTAAAAAAAATCTGTTATTGTACATAAAGGACGTGATCTGTAAACAAACTGGATAAACACAAATAATCACTACCTCACATCCTGTCTATTTATGTAAAGTGTTTACATACTTTGAAATGCCATCATGCATAAATAGTTTGATTACACGTGTTTACATATGAGCTTCTATCTCTTTCAAGTAAAAAAACATAACAAAGTTGTTTATTGAATGAAAAATTCAAACTAACTGTGTAATTCTTATCCATATTGCCACTCGAAGATACTTTCAAGACAATCACATTACTTGAGAAATACATCAGTTACTTGTCTACTGACCAATGGAAAGGAGGAAGAATTTAAAACTACTAAAATTCTTCACCCGGCCAAAAACGTAAGGCAGTAACATGTGTCTTCAAGATTCTGATGATGGAATGCCAACATTTCTATTCTTAAAGAAAAATTCACAAGGAAGAAATTGCCCCTTGCAATTTCCATAAATAGTTCCTCTGGTATCAACTGTTGGAGAGTTTAACATTCAGTACATTCAATATGTGTAAATAGGAAATTTTTTTAAAAAGAAAAAGTGTATTTATTATTCTGTTGCAATCTGAGTGTTTAATATCTGCCATTGATGCATTTTTAAAAACTTTTTTTTGATAACAACTATTTGTATCATTTTTTGTCAAGGTAAGGATCATCATGTTTTCTTTTTAAACAATGAATAAAATAAATATGATATGTTATAATTTGGTGTTGATGAATATTATGATGTTGCCCCCCCCCCCCCCATTTCTAAATGATTAATACCGAATACTAATGCATTCATTTTTGGATGGATTTGTATTTCTGTATTAGACACTACAATGTTTAGACTGCGACGGATATAGTCGGGGGTGTGGGGAGGGGTAGGGATGGGGTGTCGATTGAAGTATGAAAACTATAGGTGAATGATAGCCAGTGAAAGCAAAACTTTGAAAACAGAAAACAGGGGGGGGGGGTACTGGCTAATTTGAATGTTATGCACATTTTAAGGTCGAGAGAACACACATGTTCTCATGACTTAGGATGACAGTATGAAGTTATGATATCGTATCATTAACCCTTAGAATACCAAAAACCAGTGTATATGTTCCCATAGCAGCATATGTGTTACTACAGCTGGCCCCAAGGGAGATGCTTCATTAATTTGTTCATAAATATGAAAATATACCAAGAAAATTTTGAAAAATAAGAAATAAAGTTCTGTATTTAAAAAAAAAGCAACGAGAATGGAAATTTGATTATTTTTTTTTAAATGGACACCTTTATTGACAAAAATTTATCAGCATATGTGTTACTATGGCTGGCCCCAAGGGAGATGCTTCATTAATTTATTCATAAATATGAAAAATACCAAGAAAATTTTGAAAAATAAGAAATAAAGTTCTGTATTTAAAAAAAGCAACGAGAATGTAAATTTGATTCTTCTTTTTTTAAATGGACACCTTTATTGACGAAAATTTATCAATTTGATAAACCCACTTTGTTGACAAATTACTTCTCATACATACCACAACAAACGTTTTCCACATTTTTTAAGTTCTTAAAAGCACTGACTTGGTCTATGTTGTTTCACATTGGATTTTTTTTCAGGTAGAGAAATATTGTAAAGTTTTTATTAATGAATTAAAAATCCCAAATAACTACTAATTTCTCATCCATATACTGTCACTTTATATTTACAATTGATAGAAAAAGTTCCTGAGCCTACAACAATAAATCATTCAACTATCTTCACCTGTCAGACTGACATCAAAACACAATAACATTTTGTGGGGAATGTTTTTACTTTGTAAAAAAAATTGTGTTATACACTGTATGACTGTAAACAGCTCCCAATTCATTCAATGACTGGGGGTACAAGTAAAGTCTGTTGGTGTTGACGGCTGTTTTTAGAGTAGCCAAAACTTTGTAAAGAGATGTAAACCCTGGCCACGCTTATGTGAAAGTACCTTATTGTAAGAAATAAGTGCTTACACAGAATGACCTGTACATATGATGTGGCAAACGGTACACACATATATATCGGCACGTAACTATACATGTACATCACTCCATCTACAATTCCTAAGTAACAATGAGTTCCCAGATGATGTCAGTGTAGGTATTAATATAATAATATACAATATAGATACGAAGATGTCTTGATAAAAAAATTCGCAATCCCGCGTGAATTTGCCACTAACTGACTAACGTAAAGGGGTATCGCTGTCGTAAAGATGAGTGTTTTACGATAAAGTAGAAAAGTTACCAAACAATTATTTCAATGTCCCCATGGTTTGCTCTCTGTATTGAGGTTTATTCCAAAGTTTTCGCCGATAAGTTCGATGACACTGGAAACACGTGCACCACTTGAGCTTGTTTACTATGACAACGTCGGGAAGTTTTTAATACGTTATCTGTATCAGTGTCTTTATTAGTCTTGCTGCTAGACGTTCGGGCTTTCTTTCGATGCTATAACTATAAGCAAACGAAGTTCGCATGTGAGGGCCTGCCCGATGTTCCATCCTCGATAGCGTTGTTCGGCGGTGTGTCGTATTTTATCGGAAGAACATCCGAGGGCTAGCTGAAAGACTATGTCTTTATCTGTATCCATGACTACAATGATCAGTAATATAGGTAAGGTCGCGTGTGAAACTAGCAAATTAAAAAAAAAACAGTGGCATTCAAGTAGTAATAAGTTGCCGAAACGTCGGTTTTAATAAAGATCATCAGAAGATTACAGTGACTGGTCGAGACATCTTTAATTTCTACCTCACTTTTTGCCAACATTTCGATGTACACCCACCCATTTCTTTTAACTTTAATTGTCGTAGTTGGACTGAGTTTATTTTTTGGACCAATATAATAAAAATATTTAATTTTAGTACGGTTTTTTTTTAAAGTTAGTACGCTCACAGACAAGTAAGAAGGTGTTCTTACTTGTCTGTGGTACACTCGGAGTGGTGACGCCTCATGGATGTATTACTGAGTAGTACATCCATAATTGAACGTGCTAGTCACTAGCAGATTAGGATGGAAAACGTGTTCTCTTTTCCCATGTGATATCATTGTAATTAGATTCAAAAACGCAAATGACGTTTCTTAATTCCAGTCAAGGTAAGGGATGGAGCATAAATTACAGGTGGGGATGGCATTGTTTGGGGGGGGGGGGTCGCCATTTTCACACAAGTGTTTGGAAGATGGTCACTAAGTTTCAATGCAATAATATTTAGATCACAGGTATTCCAATGATAGAGGAAGGGGGTCAATAACTGTTATACAAGGAATTCGGGCGGGTCAATCATTTTCACGCACTGAAAAAAACACCAGCTCCACCCACCCCCACCCCCACCCCCACCCCCACCGCACCCCCTGTAATTTGGGTCCAGTTACGAAGGTAAATTTATTAGCGCATGAAATGTAATTTAACTATCACAATTTGTTTTTTATTGTTACTGACGATAGTTTTATTTTCGAAATATCGAGCATTCTTGGAAAAAAAAACACTTTCATTTCCTGTTACGCATTACATTTGGAAACGTTATCTAATTAGTTAATTACTTACTCTAGATCTCCCCCTCTTCTGTCATTTGAATACCCTGATCTAAATACAATTACATAAAAACTTTGTGACCATCCCCCAAACACTTGATGAAAATGGCGACCCCCCCAAAAAAAGCAACAACAACAACAACAACAACAACAACACCACCAACCCTCTATCACTTATGTAGACCAGTAACTTATATATTTGAAATTATTTTTTACTTCTACTCGGTGTAACGTATCATAATATCATATCAATTACTTAGCCATATATATTATTTATATGTTGATGACTTACATCAAACACGGAGTCAATCACATAATTACTTGTTGTGTAAGGTGAGTTTTATAAATTAGGAAAAATAATTAATGATCATCGTAGGTATAATATCATTGAGTAGTTCACGTGATGTTCACGTGAAATACAAGACCACGTGCACATGACATGACTGAAGAAGGAGTCTACAAACATAGTCGCGGGTCGGATTATCGGTCACTGAGATCAGTGAGTCGATATATTTATCAAATTGTACAGCAGTCAATGTATCCCTCTTTTGAAGACAAAAGTCCCCCGAAATAAAATGTGCATCCTAGAGTTCTTTTAAAAGTTGGTATGGTATGAACAAAGCATTTTCTTAAGTCACAGATAAGGAAGAATTTTATGGTGAAGTTTAATAATTTGCACAATGGTGGTAAGCATGGAAGTATAACGTGGATAATACTTCCATGGTGTAAGACACCCGATTATCAATCCTCCTACCAGGGAATCGTCACGTTGAATTTCTGTTAGATGTTAAATCGTTTGTTGTGAATGTACATTTTTATCAGAAATCAGAAAACTAGTGTTGATATGGGCTGAGATACGACTCAGAAATTGGCTGCTGCAAAATTCGCAGCGCTCGATTGTCGCCACCATACATCGGTGAGTTACTTAGGCTGAGAATTAAGATGTTATTTTTGGAGGGGTGGATGCGGTGAAAATTGATTTATTTATAGCAAGTTTATAGAAACAGACAAATAAAAGAAAATACATTACTTCAACTGTCACGGCTTTAGTTCTGCCATTGGACACGGCACTACGATGTTCGGTAACCTGAAGCTTAATTTTATTTTTAACGATCTCGAGGAAAAACTTGAAGTTTTAATTGTTTCGTCGGGTAGCTCTTCTTTTCCATGTTGTAAGCGTTCATTCTGAAATTGATAACAAATTTGGTAACCACAACATTAAAAATAAATTGATAAAGCTCATAACGTACGTGAGTATTAAAACATGATATTTTTCAAGTTCTGGTTGGTCTTGCCATTTGTAATTGTACATAGTTGATACTACTATCGACTATACGACTTTTCTTAACTCCACCTAAAATAAGCGTTTTAATAACTGCTTTTAAAAGACACCTTGAAACGATCCGTGTGAAATTGGAAATATGATGATGTTGCGCTTCAATTACTTGATTGGTTTGAGAGTTGTTATAACGACGTGACGTCACATAAGGTAGTTCAGGAGTCTGCTTCATCCAGCTCATTCTTTTGTGATCGGCAATCAATACGTTGTCCTTTGAATATCAATCCGCCAGGATTACTTTTTTTAAATATAAAATGTGTAGAAGTATTTTGAATCGTAAAAGTAACTCAACTTTTGTTTCCAGAGAATAATTATTATCTTCCCTCAAACAATTTATATATAAAATTGACAAAAAACAAGCAAAAAAAGGTTTAGTTTAGTGTTGTGACCCTGCGGAGTGATAAGGTTACCTCGTTATTCGGTTCAAATTACTCCGTCTTTTATTTCAGTCCATACATTTACTGTGGTGGTGGTGTATAAACATCGTGCCAATTTGAAGTTTAAAATGGCGAGGAAATTTGACCAAATCAACGAAGAACTACGGTAACAGTCGATCAGATTTGAGTTCTACTGGAATGTATTTATACTGTGCATGTCTTTTTATCCTGCAATGGGCTGCGGAAGCAGCAAGGTAGTGCCCGATTCGCCCGTGGATCGGTATGTTGACTGGGTGAAGACTGTCGAAACTGGACCAAATGTACGTCGAAATAATTACTATAATAACACCTATCACAGGAATAACAATGAACATGGAGGAACTAAGAAGAAAAGTATGGGAAAATACAAAGCCAAATTTGATCCGAGGGTGTTGGCTAAGTACGATATTAAGGCCTTGATCGGCAGAGGTAGCTTCAGTCGTGTTGTCCGTGTTGAACATCGACTGACAAAGCAGCCATACGCCATCAAAATGATCGAGGTACGAGAAGGTAAGGAGGTGTCAGACACTGAACTCGGTGTTCTTCGGAGAGTGAGACACCCTAATATAGTACAGCTTATGGAAGTATTTGAAACACCAGAGAGGGTGTATATGGTCATGGAACTTGCTACAGGCGGAGAACTTTTTGACAGAATCATAGCTAAGGGAAGTTTTACAGAAAGGGACGCAACGCGGGTACTACATATGGTTTTAGACGGAGTACGCTACTTACATGCCTTGGGAATTACACATCGGGACTTAAAACCAGAGAACTTGTTATATTATCACCCTGGTAATGACTCAAAGATTCTTATAACGGACTTTGGATTGGCGGCAACGCGTAAAGCAGGCGACGAAATGACTATGAAAACTGCCTGTGGAACACCCGAATATATTGCGCCGGAAATACTGCAAAGGAAGACATACACAAACTCTGTGGACTTGTGGGCTTTGGGTGTCATCACGTTTATCTTACTCAGTGGCACTATGCCCTTCGATGATGAAAACAGAACACGGTTGTACAGGAAGATCTTGCGGGCGAAATTCACCTTTGACAACGACGTAAGTTTGTTAAAATTTTAGGCGGTTTTTGTAGTTTTGTATTTATTCATAGACAATAGTGGATTGGCACACTAACACCGTGAGATATGTAACGTTACCCGGGAACCGTCACATGCACACACGTCGTGAAAAGGGTTTGTTGTACTTGGGCTTCTTCGAAAATGTTATTTTTAAATTTTAACACCCATTTTTTTCGACTGAGATTCACGTGAAAATAATGACCAACTTATGGTCAGAGTACTTCAATTATGAAAATTTCTCAACAACACCCTTTCATTGCGTAGGCCAGTCAAATTCCTACCACCGGAAACGACACAAATTTCTCATAAATTTTTTCACTTGAACACGTTCCAAATTTTTAAGTTTTTGGATAAACTATGGATAGGAATGCCAGCCATTTTGTTTTTCAAAGTTTATATTTCGTTTACTGCCCTACGTCTTTCTTAAACTAGCATTTTCCTCGCACCATTCTTGTGTCACTTTACGACACACCGAACTGCAGCATTGGTAATATTTGACAAAACCAAAATGCTCATAATTGTGCATTGTAAGTTGTACTTTCTTTGCATTTAGAAGGGGGGGGGGGGTAACATTAATTTCAGCAGCTATGATTTAGTAGTTGAGTCTCGCAATTTGAGATACTTTCACTCCAGCTTTTGAAGTGACAGTATTGAAGTAATACAGCATTGGGAAAGTTTACAAAACCATATATGTATTTGTTAACAATTATGAATTGTTGGGAAAGTGTTGTGAAAGACATATCACCGAATGATGGAAACACCCTTTATGTTCCCCCTTTAAGGTTAATTACCTGCTTAATACATAGTAGGCATTGGTGTGGTTGAAGACTTCACCATGAATATTTTCCATCTGTACAGCTGTAAGTAGGTTTAATCAACAAACACATTACATATATTATAACATTAAATAATCAACAAGTCAGAACTTCAAAAGTTGTACCTTTTGAAGTTGTGTTGTGAAAGTTTAGGTGCCCAGTATATCCATGGGTATCTCAGTCTGTCAACACTGAGTACTCATGTGATTATTTGGCATGTGTGCATGTGTTTATCTTTTTTTGAGGGTGGGGTGGGAGTCACAGTGATTATGGAAAGGCTACTGACAAAAGTTGATTTGTGGGATGCATTCATACTAAATACTGGTAACTTCAATCTTACTTGTCAACTGGACACATTTACTTTACTGTTGTTCACTTACCGTTGTTCACATTGGAGTCGTACAAAATTCTAAATGCATTTGATTTACGATAAGTACCATGTATACACCAAACAACATGCAAAAGTAACTGGAAAGTAGACCTTTTGGGAACTGAAGCTGAACACTATATACTTTATTTTTGTAAAGGTTTTAGGACCAGGTTTTATACTAATAGTCAGCTTTTTAGAGAAGCCCTATAAAAAACCCAACTGAATGCAGTTAGATTTTACCTTCTCACAACTGAGTTGGGGAACACAATCACCATCAGATTGCTTGATTTTGTTAGGCTTTTTTTTGAAAAGGTACTTCCCAAATCATAAAAGTTTGTGAGAATCCGGTCAACACTTCAAATGTTGCTGGAGAAAGAACACAGTCCAAGTATGTGGCGTAGAAACAAGTAGAAACCAATGGTGTTCAAAAGTAAAGTATTAGTGTTAGGTGTGTGAAACCTTGCAAAATGCTAAGATCTCCCATGTCACCTTACAAAATGTGGTATGAGTACTAGGCTATGGTTAGTAAAGATTTATGTTCAAGTCATTGGTTATAAGTAGTAACTGGTTATGACAAAGGATATGTGAATATATTGTCATATTGTAGGTACAAGCATGGAGGTATAAGTCTATCTTTATACTTTCATGATACAAGTAATATCCAGTGAATTAAAAGATGAACATCTGTTAGTCTACTTGTTACACTTGATAACTGTCATTTCCATTAGTTATCAGTGGTGACAACAGGTCATATGTTGAGTTACTGGTTGTACAAACTCATCCTATGATGTGAAAGGCAGATCTCTGAACTGCATATGTAACACAGGTGATTTGAACATAGAAACTTTTGTCACAGGTCAAAGGCTTGACATAAAGGCTTCAAACTTTTCTCTAAATATATGTATATTATGATTTGTATGATTGTAATTGATAAATATGTATGGTACAACATAGCCATAGCACAGTACAATATCATGTTCAACATAGCTAGTGACATGTACCAGGTGTCGAGATTGTTGCTGTTACTGTTAGGTGCATCCCAAAATACAGATGTCAGTTATGCCACAGTTTTGTACTCTCTGAACTTACATGTACATCCCAGCCAGACAACATGGATTACTTATTTCTGGCTATTTAGTTGTATGTACATCATTCAATCCACCAGCTGTACATGCTCGCTGGTACATACTGGGTTGTACTAGTCGTGGAGCCAAGATTACAAAAACCAGCTATACACATAGGACCACATATATCAACAAAAAAATGTGGACTGCGTGTACTTCACCAACTGTTCAGTTTGGTGTACATGTACCCACTGAAGCCCAGACTATATATACCAACAGTGGACTATGTATACCACTACCAGCTATGAACATGTACCGGCTGTGCACCAAAGACAAAATCCGACAACATATAGCACCTTTACATGCCAAACCCACCAATTGTGTAAGCTGGACTTGTATTAACCCCTGAACAACATGGACAAAATGTACACCACACATCGTTGCCCATGCTATACACCAGCTCTATAAGTTGGAGTAAATGCACAAGCTGTACATCTATGACAATACATACCTGTTCGGCAGCATGGACTAGCCATACCGCACGTTCAATACCAGCTGTACACCTTGGACTACATCATACATGTATGATGTACATGTACCAACTATGCAACCTAACTACCTTTGCAGACTGCATGACAGTGCAAACTTGTCAACAACTATTACTAGTAATAGCAGTGCAAGAGTTGGACTTCTGTCAACCCGCTATGAAACCGTCACCTACTTACCAATATATCTAGACTATGCTGTTGTCACAACACAGTCTCAATTGGTATGGGTTACAGTCTTTATAGGTCACCCATCTTCAACACTTCAGAAAAAAAGCAATATGTATTGAAAAAAATCAATAGTTTTCTTTTGTTTTATGCAGGAG
The DNA here is from genome assembly GCF_964340395.1 of Glandiceps talaboti. NCBI lineage: Eukaryota > Metazoa > Hemichordata > Enteropneusta > Spengelidae > Glandiceps > Glandiceps talaboti. The sequence goes on along the minus strand of NC_135555.1, from coordinate 13,519,972 downwards.
AAGTTGCAGACCTGTTTGTAACTTACAAGAAATAATCAATATAATTTACATAATGGTAGCTCATAAAGCACCACATAGCTGTTTATACTTGGACAGATGTCCTGTCTAACAGCCACACCTAAACTATGATGTACACGATATAATGCCATGTAAAAGCCAGCTATGCTATGCTATGCTATGCTACACTTTAGCATACACAACAAAATATTCCATATGAGACAGGTTAAAAACCTTCATATTTTGACTTGAAGTACAGCCATTCTTGGTTTGTACAATTTACTGGGAACTTGTGTACTGTACTTGCATGAAGTGTCTCCATTTTTCCAGCATACCTATCTACTATTGACCACTCTGCATTTTATTGGAAATTCATTAGTTATGTCAGAATAACACTAATATGATAAGACCACTGCATTATTACATTCATGGATATTGACCATTGCATATTGTGTTTTTTCGAACACCTGTGTGATAAACACCATGACCTGTTGACTTATTTGAATACCTGTCATGTAAAAATTATAATGTTGGCATTCTGTGATAGTTCAAACATTCCTTAGTCATGTGGTATTTTGTAGGTAGAGTTTGAGACTGGCAGAAGTAAAAGGTGAAGATCAGGTTCAGTGTTTGGGGCAGCCTCAGACAAGATACATAATGTATGACTTCATTGTTGATGAGGTGTTTTTGTCAGTCTGACTTTCACATAACTGTACATTGATAGCAATGGATGATATCTGTGACTGTGTGTGTGGCTACATCTCAACATTTCACAAATATAAAGGTGTGAATGCAGTGATTGTGTAATGGTCAAAAGCAATTGAAATTTGCCTGGTAAAGTCTATTTCTTGTGCCTAGGTGTTCCCCCACAGTTAGGTGTCTACTTTTGTTCTCTAAATTAACGACAATGCAGTCATTGACAGTGTTCCTGTTGTGCAGCAAAGAAGACACACTGCAGCCTTTTGTGTTGTTCCACCTATGACCATGGCAAACAAAAGAGATGTGGCCATTGTAGTGTCTGCTCCACTGAAATGCTCTGATGAATAGTCATTTGTCTTTATGTCCAGCATAACTGTTTTCCTCTTAATCATGCTGTCAAAAAAAGGACCAACTCAGAGCTAAGAAAATGTGAAGGAAGTATGGAAAAAAGCTTGCTTAGGATGAAGTAGCTCACGTTGTCCACTTAGTAGGTCATCGTGATTGTGTAACCAATGGCCATGCTTTTATTGTGCTTATGTAAGTAGTAAGGCATTATGTTGCCTTTATACGTGGAAGAAAAGGTCGGTCACCCGCCACAAAATTACCGCTAGTGTTCACTATGAAATCCATTAAAAATTGTCCTCCGTGAATGATGTATCACTGTCAGCTTAATCAGTGTCTGAGAATTACTCTGGTCATTTACATTTTTTCTCTTAAGAACAACTCCTTATCACCAAAAGTGTCCCAGATTCCATTACTCTCATCAAAATCCCATTATGATAAACTCAATCACAGTGCCCAACACTGTATGACATCCCTGTGGCTGCAGTGCATGTGTGTCTTAAAACTGCAACTACAGTACAGTACTAATCTGTCTTTGCCAAATTATTTGTATTATCAAATACTGTCATGTTACAATAAGCCTAATATTTTCAGCATAACTTCTTCTTGCTTATAATTCAAAAAGTATGTCTTTGGATTACTGCTCTGTGACAGACAGGAAAAGGGCAAGATTTTGAGACTTGGATAATTTCCATATGCATGGTAGATTATCACTTTTGTATGACGGGCCTACTTGTGGACAAAGCCAGGACTTGACCACATTTCCTTGTTAATAGAAGTGTTGTTGTACATTTGGGGAGTCCAGAAGAGCTCCAAAAGTGAGCGTAGTTGAGTTTTCCACTGGAGGGGGTGACATGATGGAGCACTGTTTACACAGGACGACAAATATTTAGCAGAGTGATCTAATTACACAATTGTTGTAATTGTTAATGAATATGGTAATGAGGGATAAGGTTGTCCTACTTTCAATGACAGATGCTTGAATACAATTCAACCACTAAAGCCAAGAATGTGTTGAGGTATGCTAGTGACCTTGAAAGGTGTGCCACAACATCAGGCGGCTGTGCACACTTGCTGTGCAATTCGTACAAAACAAGGTACCTGTGAGAGCCATCTCATACTTTTTTTTCTGACTGTACAGTTGCCTCTTCAGTTTTCCCAATAACAGTGCCATTTATTATTCTGTATTGTTATGAATGAATGGGTGCCCTGATTTAAATATCAGAAGTATGCTTGTTGGTAGTAAGTGTGTCACCTAAACTGTGTCACATAAACAGTTAGTCAATATCCATGGTAACATTCTTATAACTTACACTAGAGTACATTCTTCACGTTCTTTACACTATCAATATGTATACAGACATTCTAGATCGGAGACTTTTTCTGTGGGAGTCAAAGATATATATTTCTTGGCCAAAAATTAACATCAAATTATAATTTAATAGTTTATCATTTCATCATGATGCCTCCATATTTTGTGAAATTTTAAGGTACATGTCATTATAAATAACCCCTGTGAATAAAATTGAAACTTACATTTCATTGCAATAATGTCCCACTTATTAATAATTAATGTTGATATTATGTCATTACCATATATAGCCTCAAGAGGAAGGAAAAAAAATTAATCTTTGGCAAGTAGTGTACAGATACCTGTAGTTCATACCAAAAATTTAATTTGTACTGTAGATATTAAATATGTAGCATGTTTGATAAGTCAAATTATGCTTAGAAATTGTTAATGTTTCAACGAAGAGGAAAAATATGCTAATGTTTTTTAAACACCAAATTTATTATTTTGTAGTATTTTCCAAGAGTTATTATTTTGTTCCATGTTTATCATAGCCCATTTGTATAATTTCATATTTCATGAGTAGAGACAAAATTTCAGATCTGTACCCTGTTACCTAGTGAAATTCTTTTTATAGTTTGCATTTGCTGACTGCCGCAAACTGCAGTCTAGGAGTAGGGAGTATGTATGACTTGTGTACTGCCAACCGTCCTACGTTAAAGGAAGTGTGTTATGTTTAATGAATTTATTGTACCTGACAACCAGAATGTAACCTGTGACACTATATCTGTATTTGTTGTGAAGTTCTGTGGACTGAAACACATACCAAGAGCATGGAATGTTTCCAACAGAATTTTATACATTTCACCAAGCATTTATAAAACTTGTATCATGATAAAATGACAATTGTCTACTAATTTGAAATCTTGGCCAAATAATAAAACATATTCTAGGTGTAGTAGATAATTAAAAGGTATGCTAAGTGTATAGTACTGTAGATAATTCAACAGTTCCTTGTTTTCTTCATACGCTCCCTGATCATTGAGATGAGATTTCACGTAAGTTATTTTCAGATAAAACGCCAGGTATAAGGAAATATGTAATGTCATGTGATTTCTGTTAATGTCTTTAGAAAGAATGTGATTGATTTTCAATCATAGACTACTTAAATACAAATAATATCATTAAAATCGGCTAATCTTCACTATTTTTTCACAGAACTGGTCATAACTGTGTTGTGACAGCACTGTTGAGCAATCTAATATGATTGCATATGTAGTGTAGTGGTTGGATTAGGGTTGAGGTTCATGTCATGTCCTCCTGTATCTGTAGTAGAATTACATGTCGTTCCAATTTATTTCAGTTGTCCTGTTACAAGTGATTTTCACTGATGCTGAAAACAGCTATAAGGAGCGTATTTTATATCATTCTCATGTCACTAAATAGCTGCTACACTTAGTTTAGGAGATTTGTCCTGTAAAAGTTCCAAAGTAGTATGACGATAGGAACAATAGGAGAATGAATGAGTCTATGTAAGTATGGGCAGGCAAGAGAACAAGGTACCGAGACACACACGAAATGACTGTAGTTACATGTAGTGATGTGATTCTGAGAAAACAACTAGTACAGAATTTCTAATCGTTCTCTCCTACCCCCCTCTCTTTCGCTCTTTCCCCACCCCAGCCTATTTGATGAAGGAAGGCATAGTGGAAGAAAATAAAGATTTGAGAAACTGAAGGTTCACATATTTATAGGTTGGCAGTTTGTGGTTTACAATACAGAATTTAATGTTTATACACAGGATGTTTTGGGGAGATATTTGAATGACATATATCAAATGCTTGTTTTGAAGAAGAGTAGGCACGTGGTGGACATTGTTTACTGAGATACATACACCCACTAATGTATTAGTCATCAATTTGAAAGACAAGGCTTCCTTTCTAATTTGATGTGATCTACATAGACATTGGAAAACATTACCTTGGTGTAACGTTTGATGTGAGATGTTTGGACATTTCATGAACCATTAAGGAGTGTGTAGATTGTAAGCAAGATAAGTGAAGTGTAAGAATTCAAGGGAGAGATTGACGCAAGAGTTAGACAACTAGCCCGGAGCAAGAAACAAAATCAACAGACACCAAACAGTATAGTTTTGCCTCCCACCGGTAGTCTATCCAACGCCGGCTATGCAAGTGTAGTGGTCAGCCTGTCAGTTCTTTGTCAGCAATGTAACTGTGCCTTGCAGCAGTGAAAACACCTCCATTCTATCCAAATAATCACATTCCCACAATCAACCAGGAATCAGACTATTGCAAGTTTTTGTTTGTGTTTGGAAAGACAGCTTTGGGTGCGTTCAAATTCCTACAAGCACATGGACAGCTTGCAGGCAACATTGTTACACACACAGCGTATAATGAATGACCCATGCATGCTTCCTGGAATACTAACTAGAGTTCGGCTCACCAACATCATCCCAACCGCTGATCATGATGTGTTGGCCAAGTTATTGTAGTGTTTCTATGGTTAAGTTGAACAACATCTTCATGACTAAATGTGGTTGCAATTAGACAGGTTGTTCAAGTGAAGATCTGTTGTTCATTAAATCCACAAGTACAATATACATGATGTACCAAACACGGTTGATCCACAACATTTGTCTGTGTTGTCATGACATATATCATACAAATGGTACATAGTTACAAGTTTTCATTGACTGCTGAATTTAGTGTCTGTGTTGTAGCATTAGACGATATCCAGTGGTTACTACTTGTGGATATTTATAGACATTGGTAATGTACTTTGCATGTAACTGTTGTGAGGAGCAAAATACAAAGATCTGTTCAATTGTTAAGAAGTGCACTTGATGGAGTGCTTACAGGATTAGGCGATCAATCCTTAGCATGCAGGTGCAATACACAATAACAGACCGACTGTTATAACAATCCAAAAGATTTTCATCAATCTTTTGGGTATATTTGGAAGTGAGATCAGCAGGGTTTTTGAAAACCTAAAGGCTAAACTGACGCACAAATGTTATCAATATGATTCTTTGAAAAGGTGTTATGTAAGTTTAACATGTTTTGTGGCTTTCTGTACCTACGTCATACAGTCACATGCTATAGGATGTTTTCAAATAAAAGGGGTAACACGATAGCTGCTGTTCATAAAAGTAAACATTCCATAGGAGGCATTCATATTTGTATTTCAGTTTTTAAACTGACCCCTACTATACAAGTGTTACCCCAGGCCATATTGCTGTGGTGGCCTCGCTGCTACACTTCCGCCGTTGGCCCGCTATGCTTTGTGTCGTCGCCATCCTTTGATCTTTCACTACTTCTATCTGTCATATTTGGCCATGTGCTTGCCAGACTTTGTTTGTTAACAGTCCAGTCCGAACAGGTGCTGACATTGTCACACTTTTGATATCAGAACACAATTCCTTGATGTTTCCGACGATATTGACAAGGAGTCACTTCATGTAGACAAATCAATATTCTAAATTTACATTGACACAAGATATTGTATCAGAGATGCAATGGGACATCTTGTCTAGACATCTCACCTTCCCTTGACCAGTTATCAACCTTAGATTTTCAAGATATACTTAAATATCTCGACTATTTTCAATCACTTTCACCTATAATAAAATGGTGTTTGATGTGATAACTGTCATTACATACAAATTAGTGAAATATGCAATGTTGGGCACCCCCATTGGCCAGCTCAGTCACATGGTTGCCTTAACACTACACATCTTACAGTCTGCATACAAATATACTCTATTTACATATTCAATATGCCTACGTCTCAATATCCCAATTTTGACAAAATTCTGAATCCAACAGTATGAGTTGAAATGATAAAAGTCGTGTGTAAAGTGTATGCAAATTGTTATAATTCTTATGCAGAGTACTTCTGATCATTGAGAGAATAGTTTGCCATCTAAGAAATGGCAGCAAATTTTATTTTGAGTCAAATCGATAAAATTGTGTTTCTTGTAAATCACTATGTAGTAAGTCTAGGGGAACACCACAGAGAAAGATGTCTAACCAGAGGTCTCTGTTAATCTTTTGGAATATGAAGACAAAGACTCAGAAGAATAAAGTTGTCTGGTTGTTGTATATCGTAAAAGTTCAGTGAGGAATTGTGGTCCAGAACCTACCAGTGAATTGAAGTTGTCTGGTTGTTGTATATCGTAGAAGTTGAGAGAGGTTTTGTGGTCCAGAACCTACCAGTGAATTGAAGTTGGCTAGTTGTTGTATATCGTAAAAGTTCAGTGACGAATTGTGGTCTAGAACCTACCAGTGAATTGAAGTTGTCTGGTTGTTGTATATCATAGAAGTTGAGAGAGGTTTTGTGGTCCAGAACCTACCAGTGAATTGAAGTTGTCTGGTTGTTGTATATCATAAAACTTAAGTTCAGTGAGGAATTGTGGTCCAGAACCTACCAGCGAATTGAAATTGTCTGGTTGTTGTATATCGTAAAGCTTAAGTTCAGTGAGGAACTGTGGTCCAGAACCTACAGCTAAACTGAAGCAGATGGCAATGAAACCAACACACCATGGATGTAGAATAACAATTGAGACTGTGTCATATACATGGATAAGAATTAGGTCATTCACATCCCACAGATTGAGATCACCTATGGGGAGAGTTCTCAAGTTTCCCTTACTCAAAATAAACTTTGAAAAAAAAATTTAGAAAAAAAAACAAACCTGAAAGGCAAACTGTTTTGACTAATTATGAAGATGTCACCAGATAGGGTTGTGTTATGTCTGTTTGTAAGGTTGGGTTTGCCAGTCTGTTGTATCATTGTCATCCGAAACCATTCTGCGATTTTGTGGTTATATGATATATAGTAAAAATAAAGTTGGCATGATAGAGATGTCCTTTGTGTAGAAGTAGCAACTTTGATTATGAAGCAGGTTTGTTTGGAGTCCTGGCAATGAACTCAAAACTTGGTGTAATAATATGTCGTATTTTAGTAGAAACAGTAATAAATGTCTTGTAGATTTTCAGTTTCATTTCATAACATATTGCACTGTGCCAGGTTGGAAGACAGACAGATAGACAGTACCCATGGTCATCTCACGTGATATGTAAATGAGCAAACAAAAAGACCAACTTGTTTGTCAAGCCAATGTCTTTGTTAAGTGACTTAGTACCCCTCCCCTCTCCTTGGATGTGAACAGGGTGGTTGGAGTAGGAAAAGAGCTTCAGGTGAACTACCCTGGTGGTCGTCTTGTACTTCATGAAAAAAACAACCACTAATCAGGCAGTATGCAGACAGTCTTTCACTTGTCCTACTTTTTATGACACATGGAGGAATAATCTGACTAGTGAAACAATTCAGCTAGAATTGATAAATACAGGTGTACTACTTCCTTGAACAAGTCAAAAACAGAGTCATTTATGTCAGATTTTGTATAACTACATTCATAAATGTTAGTACATATATTTTGTAATCAGAACATTTCTTGTGGATTTCTAATAGATGTTAATTGACTTAGTACCCCTCCCCTTTCCTTGGATGTGAACAGCGTGGTTGGAGTAGGAGCCCTTCAAGTGAACTATGCTGGTGGTCGGTGTGTACTTCATGTTAATTTAGAAACCATGATATCCTAGTACGTAGCTATTCAAGAAAATCTTTGAAATTGAATAGTTGGGAATGGAGGCGGGGAAGGTATCCATATTTCTAGTGAAACTTCAACAGAGTTGAACATCATACATTCTGTCAATTTTGAATAAAATGAAATCGAATCACCATAATTGATATTTTTTTTATTTTCCCCAAGAATTTGTCATAGAGCTAACTGAAGCCATAAAATCAATTTTGCTCAGACTAGTGGTGACAGAACACTAAACGCAATATTAAAGTACCTGTATGTTGTGTTTTGTACCTTCACATATTGGAATTTTTTTACAAATTAAACATGGTTGTCTTATAAAACTATCAGTTAAAGTTACTGAAGATTTGGCATTGTGGTTGCTCATAAAATCAGTCGCCACACAGATCTTAATTCTTCTGCCAATAGCAAGAGATGTCCAGCATTTAATTTCAGAAAGCTGTTTGTACTGACAACATAACACTCACAACACACAAAAGTTTGTAGGGAATGAGTAAGGCAGTGCCCACAACAAGAAATCTTTTAATGTAGTTACTATTATGAAAACATAGTCGATATTCTCTCTGGGAGCACCATAAAAACACTTGGTCAAGTCATTCACACAATAACACATACACATTTATAAAGCCATGAATGGCCATTTTATCAACCAACTCTTTTAACATCCAGGGAATACAAGTGTTTTTCTCATATCAGAGGCTCACAAAATAATAGTGGAGTTACTTGAAATTTGCATAACACAAGACAATATCTTTATGTCTATCATTTGCAGTTATCTTGAGAAATCATATTTTGGGTGGTGTAAGATAAGCCATGTTATGATGGCCACACCCACCTGTCTGCCTGTCTCACCAGGTGGAATGACACAATGTATATTACAATCTAACATTGGGAAAACTGTATCAAAACCCTTTCTGTGAGAGGCTCCGCCATTTTGATAGTCTTCAATTTTGTTACTTGTTTGGTCTTGCCCCAGTGTCTTCTAACATTAATCTTTGGTTCATTGGTAGTTTGAATTACGTAATAAAAGCATTGTGGTACTGTTTCATGTTTGATAGTTAGTGAGGCCATAAATGTTGTATAGTGGCATACTAGTTGCAATAATCTCATAGGAGAGTTAGTTGTCTATGAACCCGGTGATTTATCTTTTGAAACTGTGCACCAACACATAAAACTTGTCTTAAGTAGCCATTTCAATGTCTCAGCTAGAGGACTTTGAAATGTCTGAATATGTTATAATTCAAATTATCGTGATGTAATATCAAGTGTTTAAATAGCACAAGTTGGGATTGTAATGTTTTTTAATATTTGGGGGATGAAAGACTTACATAAAATACTTGGTCAAACTATTCTAGTATGATTTTAGTGTCGACTCATGCTTCTGGTGGCATTAAAAATCATTGTTCATCGTTGTCGGCACAGGTGATAGCATAATAAGTGTTCTCTAGACAATTTAGTAAACTGATATTATGTCTTCAAATTGTCATGGTGTTGTGCTTGAATACCAGGGATGAGTCTCGCCAATGGTTAGCTAGATGGTACCCATGGTATTCAATCATCTCTTTACATGTACTTCAGTTTATAAAGAGAGATCTTGTGATTTGATGCCATGGATACCACCAATCGGATTAAAATCTGACATGGTGAAAGCGGCTAAGATGTCTTTATTTACCTCTATTTCCATCGTGTTGTGTCATTTCTTATTTCCATCATGTTGTGTTGTTTGTTTTGTTATGGGTGATCACTGCCTTCCCTCATCTGACCCTTTGTAATAGAAAACCTTGTTCAAATCTCACGCTTTTGAGTTTCTTCAACGAATCCGCACGCTTCTTTACACGATGGAAATAGCGGTAAATAAGACATCTAGCCACTTTCACCACATCAGATTTTAATCAGATTGGGATACTACTAGACAATGTCATGGCAAGTAATGTTGAATTATTTCATTTTTTCAACATAACACCGTTTCAAACGTACTGCTCCAACGTGACTATATTTCACTATCTCTAAATGATTTAACAAGTTCTTTTATCATTCATTTTTTTGCAGTGTTGGAAAGATGTGTCAAATCTGGGTAAAGATTTCATAATTAAACTGCTGACCATTGACGCCAAAGATCGGATGAATGCGTCACAGTCCATGAAACATCCTTGGATTGTGACGAATGCAGCGTCATCAAGTCTGAAGAACCTGCATCGGTCCATAAGTCAAAACCTGTTGAAACGGGCGTCGTCACGCAGTCGTAGCATGAAGTCCACAAGATCTACCAAATCGAATAAGTCCAACAAGTCCATCGTATCTCTCAGATCACAACACAAAAGAGTCCAGCCTGAAGAACTGGATGAGCTTGCGAAAAGTGGTACTTTGTATAACGATGATGACGATTAGTTTGTTGCCAAACTCTTGTAAGCGGGATTTTTATAGGTGAACACTTCTTACCATGGAATGTTGTGGGTGAACACTCAGTTGAATATTGTTGGTGATTACAGCGTATCATTGGATATCATGAGTTAACAAAACCTCTCATCATTGGATACTGTCGGTGAACCCTTCTTATTATGGGATAGAGTCGGTGAATACTTATATAGTTCTATATATTGTACATCATTGGTCTGAAAACAAGCCATATTGAATCAAAGCACTCTTTAATTTCAATTTCTCTCCAGAAGAATGACATCAAGTGAGGTCGATCATCAGTTTTCTTGTACACCAAGTTTTACAGGTAGAGAGACCAAGAGAAAAACTGTTGCTATTACTATAGTCATACCCATACCTTCTGCACTGTGTAGGAATGAACTGATGACTAGTAGCCCAAGGTGTAATGTCTGAAAGTACTATTTTTACTCACCGTTATCAATCATGATGATACATGTTGATCAAAACTACAACCAAAGAGTAGAAAGGGATACTTTAGCAATAGAAAAGTAAAAAGTGTTGTACACTTGTCATGTCATATTCAGACGTTGGTGTGGTGTTGATATCAGAGATCATAGGTCAGAGTTCACATAATTTATACACTTTCAACCTGTTTGAATTGTGAATGATTTTGTCAGCATTTCTGTTGATGTAGTACACCTAAATCAACATTCACAAGACCACAATGCAATGTGCAATATCTTTGTCAGTAAAGATGTGCAACCCCAGTTACCGTAAATTTTGTTACAGGTAATTCTGCTCACGTAAAATTTAAGAACATGTTTTTTTTCTTCAAAATTTACAACAGTTGTGCAGTTCAAATTCATTGAGGTTCAAATGTGCATATTTGTTTGTTTATTTGTTTGTTTGTCGAGCAAGTTCAATAATTACCTGAATTTCCTCTGTTGGAATTAGTTAACATCTAAATGGAAAAGTGATTATACACATACAGTGTGTAAAATCATACAGAGAGCTTCAGAAATTTTGAAAACCAAGCTCACATTTTGTGGTGAGAAAAATAATAGGGTTTTTAGTCCTTTGCATTCCAGACTCCCGGTAAGCAAGCAAGCATATAAACAAAGCCAACTATCCCATTACACAGTCAGGCCAATGATATAAAAACAAAAAAGTTGAAATCCTCTTTACTCTTGCTTACTTCCAAAGAAATGACAAAACGTTAACTTTGTATATACTGTAAATATGAAAAGTTGCTCTTTTTTTAAGTGTAAAATTTATCCATTTTTTTAGTTATCTTTCTATATGTATATGAGTGTAAAGCATTTCCTGTTTGGTTGTTGAGATTGGGATACACAGAGTCCTACCAGCACATTGCGGTGTGTGAATCAGAAGTTGAAAGCCATGACCATACACAACAAACCTAGTTCATTTCATCCGAGCTCTTTACAAATTTCTACAAAAGTGTATTTTTGTAGTCGGCGTTTAATGAACTGGAACTTGTTGTTAGAGACATCAGGGTTTCTACATTGCTCTGTTGGGAATTTCAGCTCGTTGGGAATGGTCTTGAAAGAATGTTTATCGTAATACACTGTTTGGGTGTACACTGATATATAGTAGATGGCAACAATGTATTTACAAGTACTGTGAATAGATAAAGAAGGGAGATGGAGTTTTATCACCAATGGGTCTAATGCAGTGTTCCCCCTAAGTCCAATTTGGTATGTCACTGACGTAAAGCAATTTCTCATGACACACTAAAATTTGATGTTGTCATCCCCCTACGAAGTGATAATTCACAAGAAAACCAAGTTTATTTAGCCCCCCCCCCCCCTCCCAAAAGAGGGGCTTACATATATGAGATACCAGGTGTATGTCTGTGTGTCGTCTGTCTGCGTCATCAATATCTCAAGAATCCCTGGCTAGTTTCTTGTCATTTTGACCCACAACTAAAATGTGCTGTCATTTATTAGGGGACAAAGGGTGAATCCTTCTAATACACTATGCATAGACCATTGTGAAGTTTAGGAAATGTTGATGAATATGATGGGCTTTACTATATGTTGTGTATGGTCATGTTTTACAGCACGTGAATTCATAAAAAAGACACCTTTGTAGACATCAGTGTAGATATTTATATAGTGCACAAATAATCATGTCAGTTTTAAAAAATAAATGCACTTTTTAGCAACACAAATCCAAGAGGAAAATTTTGAGGTAATATCGGCTCTTTTTATAATTTTCCTGTTGCAAATGCTGTGTTCTCACTCCTTCGTTTCTTACCTCATAGTTTTAATGTATGTATCTGTGCTGAAAGATACAGTAGAAGTGCAAATATAAATGAATCAGGGATTTCAATGAAATACCAAGCATTGGTCAGATACCTTCAAAATGGCATCATGGAACAGATATACTGCCATAACTTGGGTACAATTTTCTTTACGCCAATTTTATGAGGTAAGAAATTTAATTCTGTGGTAGATTCATATCAGTATACAGAGGAATGAGAACACAGCCATCAGTTTTTCTCGCAACAATCTTGTAAGGACAGTTTTCTAAAGCCTGATTTCTTGTGTGCTTCTACAGTTCAATTTTATACAATTTTTATATGTGTATCTCAAAAGTCGAAAAAAATAACATAATTGTTCCTTTTTTTTATATATGATTATTTAAATTGTGTCACAGTGATGTGTAAAAACTGGATTTTTTTCAACAGTTCATAAAGTAAAGTAGAGAGAGAGAAAGGGAAAATGATTTATTACTGTAGATTCTGGTAGATAATACCATCATCGTGGCATCATGTACGCAATATGAAGCTTTTATTTGATATGGTGTATACCGTATGTACAGATGAAAATCATACATACGGTATACAGAGTGTAGGCATATTTAGCTCAGGTAGTGTAAAGTGCAAATTCATTGGCAAATAGCCTTCAAAATTGGGAAGCTTTTAATTTTGTTTGGCATATATATGTACAGACAGAAGCATACGTAGTATGTGGAGTCGAGGCATCTTTAGCTCAGGTAGTATCAAGTGCAAATTCAAAAATTGGGAAGGGGTCATTTTGGACTTAGGGAAATGGGAAGGGATATATCTATGAAGGAGTGAAATTGGGGTGGGTATATATATATGAAGCAGTGAAAGTGGGGAGGGGTATATTTCAAGCAGTGAAATTAGGGAGGAAAACTCCAAGATTGAAGTTAGTGAATACATGTAAACACAGCAGAAAATGGGAGTGACTCTTTTTTTTTGTCTTTATTGTTATTATTTAAAATTTATAAAGCTATTTTTAGGTTGTCTTTATCTTCAATTATATTTCACCATGCAAAATACTGTCATGTTTTGATTTTGTTAAGTTGATGGATCATATATGTACTTTGGCTTTTTTTGTCTATCACTGTCTTGCAGCTCAACCATCACTAGACTTGTCTGTCAACTCTTGGTAATGTTTAGTGTATCCCTGTCTTTGCCATACCTACATCAGTAGCATACATCATTGGATATCAGTCTCCATTTGTCATACTTCTCTGTTCTGACTAAACTGCTTATCCTGGCTGCAGTAAAAAACACAAGCTGTTGATAGGAACAAGTGGAAAAAATTTCAATCTTATTTAGACACAATGCCACTACAAGTCGGTATATTCATTGCGTGTTCACCAGCCCAACAACAGCACTGTATTGACCATGTAAGTCAGCATTCTAAAGTACAATGCATATAAATTTCAGCACTGCTGTAGGTCTTGTATAAAACAGTACTGATGTCGGGCAGCTGGAACAGTGATGAAATACAGTCCTGCTGAAGGCCTACATGAACAGAAATGTAATACAGCACTGTAGTCAGCTGATATAAACAGTGGTGCATACAGCACTAATGTGGCCCTAATGGAGCAGTGGTGTATCTCAGCCCTGCTGAAGGCCAACCTTTACCATCAGTGTGACACAGCACTGCAGTATGCTGACTTTACCGTGATGTTATACAGTAGGCTCGCTAGAACATAGATGTTCTCACTTGAGTGGCCCTAAATCCCATATTGAATTATTATGTTGAAGCATTTACTCACCAGTATTGAGAGTATATATTGCTGTATACATATAATAATATGACAACTGACGTACAGTTGTTATTATCAGTGTCAAATTATGAGAATAGCTGAGAGGTTTAGAAATAGTGAAATAAAATATCAATACTTACTTGTGTCTATTGGGTGTGTGGTGCCAAATGTTGAGTTATAGCATGGATGTAAAAGCTGATAGCTGCCATCACATCTCTCTGTTTTGTATAGAGTTTGTCAGTTGTGCTCATTCAAAGTTTAGCAGCAACATAGTCACAATTTAATGATTTTTATTTATTTATTTTTTAGCCCCAACAGGCACTACCCACATGGGTACCCGGGAATGGGCTCCATCCTCTTTATGCATAGATGTCAGTCTGCAGCAATTCTGCGCATAGGCCAATTTCAATTAAACTTGGTACAAAGGTTATACAGGCATACACAGGTCACTTTGTTTCATGACCTGATCATAGTTGGCCGAAAGGCAACTATTTTTACCAAAAATTTCAATATAGGTAATTTTACAAGTTCAAATATATTTGCAATTGTAAATTTTACAAGATTTTATAAATTATGGATACAGAGAGAATTTAATAAAATGTCTTCAATCAAGTAATCAGGTTTGAGCTCTATTAAAAGCGTTTTAAACTTGTAGGAAACTGGTGACCTAATGTAAAATCTGTCTCGCTGCTAAAATCTTTGTACCAAAATGCATACTTGAGTGCGTTTGCACGAGTATGTATTTTGATATGCAATATCAAAATTAGTCTGTAAGGTACGCCGTGACATGGCGCCCTCAAACGTCGGTCAACCCTTCTCAACAACACTACGTATCTTACAGTCGGTCAAAATGAGACTATTTCTCACATTTCAGCAATTTATATATTAAACATAGAAATATGGTCATGCAGAAAGTGTTTAGTAAGTGACTGCTTATAATGCATTTACATTGCCCAAACAAAACCAAGTTGGGGTACTTTGTCCTCTTAAAAGATTTGTTTATTTTGTTTCATTCAGAGTTGTGTTTTCTATGAGTGGACATAATGTACATGAGTAATAAGACTATGACCCTATTGAATTCAGTTTTTTTTTGTAGTGATGAAGGTTAGATCATTTTGTTGAATTATTGTGAGCACATGCCATCTTTGAGAGTGTCAGATTTCTTTGTACACAACAGTGTCAAATGTAATAATTCAAATCAAAATAAATTTGCCTTTAAGTCCCATGAATCTTCTATGTCTTGTGTGGATAATTTAAAAAAATATATACAATAGCTACCAGTGTGATATGACAGTTGAAGTGCATGTAGCTGTATATTACATGTGTGACAAGACAGTATGGTGAAGTGTATGTACCGTAGCTATATATTACATGTGTGATATGACATTATGGTGAAGTGTATGTACCGTAGCTATATATCACATGTGTGATATGACATTATGGTGAAGTGCATGTACCGTAGCTATATATTACATGTGTGATATGACAGTATGGTGAAGTGCATGTACTGTAGCTATATATTACATGTGTGATAAGACAGTATGAAGTACATGTAGCTATATATTACAAGTGTGATATGACATTTGGTGAAGTGCATGTGGCTATATATTACATGTGTGATAAGACTGTGGTGAAGTGCATGTACAGTAGCTATATATTACATATGTGATAAGACAGTATGGTGAATTGCATGTACAGTAGCTATATATTACATGTGTGATAAGACAGTATGGTGAAGTGTATGTACAGTAGCTATATATTACATGTGTGATAAGACAGTATGGTGAAGTGTATGTACAGTAGCTATATATTACATGTGTGATATGGCAGCTAGGAGAATTGCATTTAGAGTATAAATGTTCAGTAGCTATATATTACATGTGTGATAAGGCAGTATGGTGAAGTGCATGTAGCTATATATTACATGTGTGATATGACATTATGGTGAATTATATGGAGAGTGCATATGAGTAGTAACTGTGTTATATGTATTACATGACAGTGTGCATGGCAGACAACTATGAAACGTAATTTAGCCCCCACCCCACCCCACCCCGTGTTATAATAACTATTTCTACAATTAACAAAGGGAAGTTTCGACCACATTTGTATGCCACAACGCCTGTTCAGCCCATAGACCCTCCACAGTCAGCCCCAATAAAAAGGCCTGAGAATGCTCATTTTGTACGTCATCTTGGTACAAAGTTTCGCATGTCAAATACAAATGGCAGTGTCCGTGTTAAACATTGGTATAATAAAACTATTATTGCAGCTTTACTATAGTAAGGTCACTTTGATATATGTTACAGAACTTAGGTGTCCATACCTACAATCTGTTTCAACTTCAGTGCCCTAGACTCTGATGAGATGTGATTTGTAGTGTATGTAACATGTAGTATCAGAAACACTGCAGACCGAAGAGTAGAACAATTGAGATTTATCAACTTATTTCCTGAACTACCTATAAGGATCACTTTTAAGCCTATTTCGGGACTTTCCATTTCCATTTTTGCCCGTTGGCGCCATTTAAGAGAAGCATTGATTGTGAAACAGCCGATATATTTCCACAATGTGTGATGACGACAATATAGTATCGGGGAGTTTATACGGTCAGTAGTTATATATATTACATGTGTATGATGAGGAAATACTTAGTATTTCAATTTTAAAAGAATAAAGACAAATACAATGTTAAATATTTGAGGTACATTTTGTTCAATATCACAACGTTCTGGAAACTGATAAGACTGCTTTATAGAAAGAATGCAGACTGATTTTAGGAAGAATGATAGTCGGATGGGTCGTAGAATATATTGTACAATCAAACCTCGGGGTATACCAATCCTCAGGGCGTGGTTCATCACTTAATTATATGCATCTATTACATATGTCACCAGATCTAGAACAACACTGTTCACACAACACGGCACATGTTGGTGTGAATGAAAACAAGTGTCCAATGATATGTCAACAATGAGAACAATGTGATTATCAACAGTGTCCTACATCAGGGATCATCAGGTACCACAGTACCGTTAGTTTTGATTTTGAGTTTTTTGTTGTTCTTTTTTATTACTTTATTAGTTTTCTCGTTTTGGGTTTAACACAAAACTTACGTTACTTTTGTGTTTAAGCCCGGAACGAAAAAAAAGGCTAAAAAAAACGAAAATAAATAAAATCTTAAACTAACGCTACAATTATTGCAGCTATGTATCACAGAAGATAACACGAGCTAAATTTACACGTAACAGGGAGATCATATAAAGTACCAATTCTCTAGCAAATATTTTTTTATGTTGCCAAAATTGTTTTGTTTCACGAAAAAGTTTATGTTTAACATCAAGGTGGTCCGGTCTCAACATCACAGGTAGTATTATGAGGGCGCTGTTCATAGATTCGCCACAGATCCGCCGATGATTGTGTCTTGGAAACTCGCATAGCAGTACATGGTGGTAGTCAAAACAGTCGCAATGGTATTTTTTTTACACATTACATATAAAAAGGTACAAATTTATTTTGGGAAAAC
Source organism: Glandiceps talaboti (assembly GCF_964340395.1). Classification (NCBI taxonomy): domain Eukaryota; kingdom Metazoa; phylum Hemichordata; class Enteropneusta; family Spengelidae; genus Glandiceps; species Glandiceps talaboti. The sequence goes on along the minus strand of NC_135555.1, from coordinate 13,502,068 downwards.
ATCTTGAAATTGACTAAGAATGTGCAGCTTTGGGAAGAAAGAACGGAAAAGTATACAAAATCGGGCACTGACTTAAACCAAACTTAGGACGGAAAGAATTCGTTATATTTGGGGTTATTTTACGATATAGTTTATCTGAAAAGTATTTATTATAGTATCCTCTCTCCTTATATATATTTTTACCTAATAAGTATACGACCTCCCCAGTACTAGTTTTAGACTAGACAATATAGGCAATCTGGGCCATTAGTGTTGTTGGCCAATATATTTGGGCGAATGACATCAATTGTTCAAGTCAGAAAGGTCTCTACAGGCTAACGTCTCGACGTGACAGGTAAATATAACCGTGAATTTGACAAACGTTCTATAAATTATACATCATAACATTAAATTAACCTGTTAATATAACTAACAACAGCAACGATGTGCGAAATGTAAACATCTGTCATCCAACTCTTTATCTAATTTGAATAGTAATTGTGTTGCTTAGATTGCCGTTTTCTTAGGAAAATATCGTACGAATCCTGCTGCTACAAATGTATCAATCTCTATACTAGTAGAAATATTCTTTTCTCCTTGCAGGTAGGAATATATAGTCAAAAGGTTGTTATATTTAGTCTGTTGACCTGGGAAAACAACAATCTATGAAATATTACACGCCCCTATGATAGAGACCGGGTCGTGTCAGTTACCAGTATATCATCAGATCATTGAATTACTTCGAGCAGAATGACTTTTTAAGTATAAATTATAACCGTAGTTTGTTATTGCATGGATAGTATGGCATGTGTCATATTTACATGGTGTGTGACTCACACAGACA